>NC_047128.1:36883471-36953471 GCF_009829125.3 Periophthalmus magnuspinnatus
TGAGTGACTTAACACAGGGAGGAAAGGGAAATAAACCATTTTGGTGCAACAATTTAGCTTAACTTAAACAGTTCAATAAATATACTTTTATTGTTGTTTTATGCAGGAAACTGAAAAAATTGCTCCGAAAGCGAAAGTCAGAGCTGGACAGAGGCAGTGAGGAGGAGCGACACAAGACGCTGGGGAGGCACGAGAAGGACATGATCCTGGGACCATTTGTGGGACTGAGCCCTGAGTACATGGAGATGAGTGAGTCACAGAGACGCCCCTGTGGGTCATTATGTCATAATTTAGACATTTTAAATCACAATATTCATCTAAAAATGACTTAATAAAAGAAACAAATGGGCGTGTACCTCACTGTGGGTGTGTACCTCACTGTGGGCGTGTACCTCACTGTGGGTGTGTACCTCACTCTGGGTGTGTACCTCACTCTGGGTGTGTACATCACTGTGGGTGTGTACCTCACTCTGGGCGTGTACCTCAACCTGGGTGTGTACCTCACTCTGGGCGTGTACCTCAATCTGGGTGTGTACCTCACTCTGGGCGTGTACCTCAATCTGGGTGTGTACCTCACTCTGGGCGTGTACCTCACTCTGGTCGTGTACATCACTCTGGGCGTGTACATCACTCTGGGCGTGTACCTCAATCTGGGTATGTACCTCACTCTGGGCGTGTACCTCACTCTGGTCGTGTACATCACTCTGGGCGTGTACATCACTCTGGGCGTGTACCTCAATCTGGGTGTGTACCTCACTCTGGGCGTGTACCTCACTCTGGTCGTGTACATCACTCTGGGCGTGTACATCACTCTGGGCGTGTACCTCAATCTGGGTGTGTACCTCACTCTGGGCGTGTACCTCACTCTGGTCGTGTACATCACTCTGGGCGTGTACCTCACTCTGGGTGTGTACAAAGTTTTTATTTTAAATTTTAATGCATTTTTACACTGATTTACTCTGAACCAACCAAGATTCAGCTCAAAGCAGAGCAGGCGACACGAGACTGAGCTTTGTGCACTGAAAACACATATGACTCTGTAATAAGTCTCTTTATTATTATTATTATTATTATTATTATTATTATTATTATTATTATTATTATTATTATTATTATTATTGTTATTATTATTATTATTATTATTATTATTATTATTATTATTATTATTATTGCAGTGCAACATTTTGTTTTGAGTCTGCATCATGCCAAAGGGTAAACTCACTCCCACAGTTTGAACCGTTTGAACATCTGAGCCTTGGTAATTTCTCTCTTTTTAAATAAATAAATAAATAAATAGATATAAAAAGAGACAGTCATTGAATAGCTCTTTGAAATGATCCAAAAAATTCAGATCTCATGGAAGAGCTGAATGTCCAATCAGTATTATAATAATAATAATAATAATAATAATAATAATAATAATAATTATTATTATTATTATTATTATTATTATTATTATTTTATTTTCTGTCAATGTTTTACACCCCAGATCTAAGAAGTATGAAATTATAATTCTCTGAACGCCCTTTCTACTGGAATGTTCAGGTTGCTGTTCTAATGTGGGCCCTGCAGCCGTCACTGAGCTGCCGATAACAGTAAATCCTCCCATTGGCTCCCTCCACACTGCACCAGTCCTGTGTGTTCCATGTGAGCACAGATCTTTACCTCCTCATGCCTCAGACCTCACTGCTCCTGGAGTTTGAGGCTCTGAATGCGCCTCAGACCTCACTGCTCCTGGAGTTTGAGGCTCTGAATGCGCCTCAGACCTCACTGCTCCTGGAGTTTGAGGCTCTGAATGTGCCTGGAATAATGACTTTGAAGACTTTGTGACTAGCCTGTTAGCGGGTGTGTCCGTGCAGCTCATGTGGCTCTGCATTCTGGCTCTGTAAGTGTCAGAGCAGTTGGTTTAAAAGGCTCGTCTTCCAGAGGTCTCCCATGTTTCCGCTCTGTTTTCTGGAGGAAACATCAGAGCAGCTCAAATATGGGTCAGGAGAACATGGGTGAGGACTCCATTAAAAAGGCAGTATTCACCTTCATACAGAAGTCAGTGTTTTCTGAAATTAATTGGGTAAACTATTATATCACAAACACCAATCTGACAATAACTCATTATAAAGTTTTTTTTTAACGGGGGTGTATTTTACTTCTATGGGGTATTAACTGTGACACATAACATATTTAAATCACCATGTTTCCTTTTATTGTTTTGAAAATTCTATATTCACTGAAAACAAGGTATTAACATGTTCTATAAGTTCCCCTGCTAAGTCACACCCCCTTCAGAGCACAGGCTTGTGGGCGGAGCATGGGTGATGTAGACTTTCATACATTTAAGTGGTAGCTTGTGTTTTTTTAGTTTGTCTGAGCCTATGATAAAAGTGAAAATTCTGCAAGTACAAATCAAACCCAAACTCAAATATGATGAACTCTTGGCCCCTCTAAGGCTCTGTCTGCTGCTCCACTCTGGCTCTGACATTGGCCTCAGTGCTGACGGGACAAGTGCTGGGAGACATGAACAACATGAACAACATCTCCCATGTTTTACTGATCTAGCAGTGCAAATGACACTTTTCAATCCAATCCAACTTTATTTCTAATGCACTTTAAAAACAACAAAGTTGACCAGAGTGCAGTTCACAACAGACATTTTAAAAAACATGGATAAATGACAAACATAGAAATAAATAACTACAGACTGTACACTATAAAATCAACATATCAGTGAGAAGCTAAAGAAAAAAAAGTGCGTTTTAAGAACTGATTTAAAAGTACAAAGTGACTCAGCCTGTCTAAGGGGCAACGTCTTCCACAGTTTGGAACCAGCCACAGAGAAGGTCCCCTCCAAGTTTCCTCCTCATTTTGGGACGACTAACAGTGAATGATCTGCAGACCTGAGTGAGCAGGAGCAGAGGGATGAAGCAGGTCGGACAGATATTGTGGAGCGAGGCCATGGAGGCATTTAAAGACAAATAAAAGGATTTTTAAATCAATTCGATGAGAGACAGGAGCCAATGTAGGGACATCAAAACAGGAGTAATGTGTTTCCGTTTTTTTGTACCAGTTAAAAGGCGAGCAGCTGCATTTTGAACAAGTTGGAGACGTGTGAGAGAAGTTTGGTTCAGACCAATATAAAGAGCATTACAATAATCCAAACGATTGGTGATAAAAGCATGAATTAGAATCTCAAAATGATGCTGTGACAGGACAGGTTTGACTTTCGCGAGTTGACGAATTTGAAAAAAGCTGGTTTTGACAACAGCGCTAATCTGGACATCAAGTTTTAAATCATTATCCAGCCTGACACCAAGATTTGTCACCACAGGTTTCACATGTTGAGCAAGAACTCCAAGATCAGTATTTAAGGTGTTTGCTTCACTAGACCCAAACACTACAATTTCATTTTTTTTGTCATTTAAGAACAGCAAGTTTAAGGACATCCAATTTTTTATTTCCTCAACACAGTCTCTGAGAGTTTTAGCACTGTAGGAATTTTCCTTCTTAAGCGGCATGTAAATTTGTGCATCATCTGCATAAAAATGAAACGAAATGCCATGCTTGCGAAAAATTGACCCAAGAGGGAGGAGATACAAAGAAAAAAGAAGTGGCCCAAGAATGGAGCCTTGGGGTACTCCACAAGTGAGAGGGAGAGCAGCAGAGGATTCAGTGGCTGCAATGTGGACACAGAATTGTCTATGTGTTAGGTAGGACTTAAACCAAATACACTGTACATTATTTCTGCTCAACAGGGAGGCAGTACTCAGTTACATGTACTCAGTTACATTTACGTGAAGAAACTGTACTTTTCAGAGTGATTTTCTAAGAACATGCTTTTACTCCTTTTACTTCTTCTTGAGTAATATTATTTTGAAGTAACTTTAGTCTTATTTGAGTCACATTTTTGGCTCACCTTTGCTGCTTAACACTGAATCTCCAAATGCAGCAACACAAACAGAGAAAGGTTTGAGTCTGCAAAAAAATCACACTCCTTAATCCATTTTAGCTGATTGGCCTTTAGCTAATAATTCTTTCTTTGCCTCCCACGTCCTCCTGGCAGCTCCGGTCTCAGCTCCACAAATGTGATTGAATGCACAGTACAGCTCCACTGTCCCTCATGCATCTCACACATCTGAATAAGCTCCAGTCTGCAGGAGGTTCAGTGTGTGCTTGAAGATCTGAGCCCATTTCTTATCTCCTGATCTCCCACCTGATCAGTCTTTCTTTAAAGGCACTATTTGAGTGAGGCCTAAACTTGTGCATGGTCCTCATCCGTCTTTTTCAGGGGAAATTGCTCTGAGCCAGGGGGTAAAAGTAGGATTGATTGTCTCACACACCATTCTCCCCCTTATAGGGAATAGGGAAGAACACTGAACCATTTTCAGCTGGTACATGTTAAAGGAGACATATTATCTAAAATGGACTGTTAGGAGCTTTAGCCTGTTAAGTCCAGACTGATATCTCTCTGTATTTTGTACACAGGTGCATATTAATCTGGTCTCCACGCCCTCAATTACACCTCGAGCCTGACCCAAACATGGTCAGTGGTCACATTTTTATATAGCACTTTTCCACCTTCAAGGCACAAGGAACCGCTCACCCGTTCACACACACAGTCATACACCAGTGTAGACACTAAGGGTGAGATGGGTTGAGTGTTTTGCCCAAGGACACAACAACAGCATCTGTGTGAGCTAGAATCACACCGCCAACCTATTGATCAGTGGATCTGACCCCTCAACCGATGATGTTTATGTCGAGACCAAGCCAACCTTCAGATCAGTGGACAAACACTCTACTGTCGCCCCCAACATGATCGTCCAATCAGATGTATTTTTTTCAGTGACACATGTTAACCGAAGGAACCGAAGGAACCCACATATGCAGACATATTTGTTTTGATACAAATGGGCCATACATGTCCCTGATTGGCTAATCTACCTGTCAGTCACACCATCTGAACTTGTGACCAGACTCACATCTTCATAAAGTACTGGAGTGTGTTGTCATTTGTACTGTAATAACGCTGAGGGGCATTCAGAGTTGTATTTTGAGTGATTCGAGGATCGCTGAGTAATTCCTTTCACTTATCCCCCATTCCCGCCACCTGAGCATCTTGAGATTAAAAAATGGAGGCTCCAGTCCAGGTCAGACACAAATGTTCAAAAATGTTGCAGAGATATATTTTTTTCAAAAATGCTCATAACAGTTAAAGGCCGATAAGAGGAGGCAGGGCACACAGACTCAGCTTTGAAGTTTGGATTAGAAGTCAATGAGCCTGTTTTTTATTATTGTGCAGTTTTGAACCAATGCATTTTACAGTGAACAGAATGTATTATGTATAATGTATAATCATTACTGATTATTACTATATAAAGTATATCATGTCCTGTTTAAAGCTCCTATATCACACACAACTGACTCTTGTGAGCTTTCTAACACTTCTCCTCAAAAACAGACAGTTTTGTTTTGTGTCATTCACACATGTTTGAGTCACACTTTATTATTAGTCTGTAACATCTCAAAGGCTCAAAATGCTCTGTTCCACCCTGTGATGTCATGAAGTAGTAGTTTTTGAGTTCACAGCTCCTTTTACCTTTAGTTCAGAAGAGTTTGGAATTTCCAGGTCTGAAATTATCCAAATGATTCTAGTGAAGGTGGAGTTTAAAAACACAGTGGAGCACTTCCTGTATCACCACATGACATCACAAGGTGGAAAAGGGTGTTTTCAGTTTCAGAGAAGAACTCTGAATATGTAGGATCTGTGTGTTAAACATGTGTGAATGAAACAAAACACAACTCCAGGTCTGTTTTCGATACATTATAACAAAAATCAAAAATAGTGTGATATTGGCATTTTTAAATCCCAGTTTTCCTTTAAATCCCCGTGTTTCTTGTGCATGTGTACAGTTATCCAGTTTGGGATGGTGACTCTGTTTGTGGCGTCCTTTCCCCTGGCTCCCGTCTTTGCTTTGCTGAATAACATCATTGAAATTCGACTGGACGCTAGGAAATTTGTGACGGAGCTGCGCAGACCCATAGCGGCCAAAGCCAAAGATATCGGTGAGTGTTTCTGTCTCCCCTGATGCACATGTTCAATAGTTTTACATGCTGTACTTCCAGACAGAGCTGTTATTCATTCAAAATGTCTGTATGAATAATGCACTTTTATTTGTACCTTTTCTAAATCTAGAAACTGTCAATTACCTCAGATGTGTTTTTAAAAATGTATTTTAAAACTCTGAGTAATATTAATGGTTGTTGGCTCATGGCCTGCTTTAAATAGGCCCCTGTAAACTTTAACTCACAGTCACATATGTGCATGTGTGAGGCTTCAGCAGTCCATCTGACTGTACTATGATAGAGCAGCGCCATCTAGTGGCAGTTGGGCTTTATTACATGAGGATTGATCGTGGTTGTGTGTCTTTTGCAGGAATCTGGTACAACCTTCTGAGAGGCCTGAGCAAAGTGGCAGTCATAGTGAATGTGAGTTTCACCTTCAAACTACTGCCTCACTCATGTCTGAGGGCAAAGGGCAAAGGTTAAGTGATCATGCCCTTCATATAATGTTCTGTGCAAACACCATCAAACAGTAGGCACTGCACATGTCATTCTTTGATAAGTTATTTGTACTGTGACATGTAGTAGCACATTTGTCTGAGCTTTGATGCTAAACTCTGAGATGACTTGGACTTCCCTCAGGCCTTTGTGATCTCATTCACGTCGGACTTCATTCCTCGCCTGGTTTATCAGTACTCCTACAGTAAGGATGGTTCCTTGGCTGGCTTTGTCAATCACACTCTGGCCTACTTCAATGTCAGCGACTTTCAGCCTGGCACCGAGCCTCTGGACCCCAACAACCTGGGCTACCACGTACAGTTCTGCAGGTGAGCGGGCACTTCCAGAGATCAGGTAGTGCTTCTTTCACTGTCCCAGAGCATTCAACATGTTTATCTCTAACAGGTACAAGGACTACAGGGAGCCGTCCTGGTCCAGCAACAAGTATGAGCTGTCCAAAGAGTTCTGGGCCATCCTGGCCGCTCGCCTGGCCTTCGTCATTGTGTTTCAGGTGAAGTGGCATCACGTGTCATTAGGACTGCAGACAGAGTAGTCAGCTTTTTAAAACATTGTATTTTGATCACCATAATTTGTTATCTGGACTATACAGACTAAAACATATGGGAATTTGTTACATTTTACACAGTAGTGATATTTATTCAGAGGAAAAAAAAAACATAAAAACTAAACAAGTTGTGATATTCAGCTACCGTGTGTTTTTTATTCTGTAACAATACAGAAGCACAAAACACAAAAATCATTTCTGACTAGTCAAGGAGTAAAAGCTTCGTGAACTGCAGGCTGTTAGCCAGGCTCTAACAAATAATAAATTCAATATCCAAACTTCTGATGTACAAATGTTGAATCTTAACATTTGTACATCAAAAGTTTGGATATTTCGTGTCAAAGTGGTGACACTCCAACACAGTTATCACAGTTATCTCCATCTGAAATGATATCATCAAACTCTCGTACGTGAACACGACATATAAACCAATCCGGACATTATGTTGTGAACGTGTATAAAGAAGAGGACTAAGTGAGTGTGACGTCACCCACAGCGTTCAGCTCCAAATGAAGCTCACCGAGGCTAGAGCAGGTACAGGAGCGAGTATCATAGCAACCAAAGAACCAATCAGGAGTGAGGCTATAGAAGGTAACGCCTGCATCGCTGTTTGAACAGGAAGCGGGTGCTTAGCTACTCTGTCAATCAACCCTGTTGCTAACGCTAGCAGGAGCGACCTCAGGGAAAGAAGGACCTGATTTGTCTGTTATTAATGTTCATATCTTTATTTACAGACACAATAGCAAAATAAAAACCCCAGGATCATGTAGAGCGGTTTAAGGCGAACATTTAAACCGAAATGTCGAGTCTGACAGCAGCAGTTACAGAGAGAGGGGACACAGTTTTTCAAAGTGAAGTGAATTGGAGCCATAGCTAACCCGCTAGCCAGTTAGCTATGTCCACTTACATATACGACCGGTGGTTTGTCTCCAGGTTAGCTCTAAACTGGTGTTGTGTCTTATGCAGAACGTGGTGATGCTGATGAGTGATTTTGTGGACTGGCTCATCCCGGACATCCCGAAGGACATCAGCCTGCAGATCCACAAGGAGAAGATCCTGATGGTGGAGCTCTTCATGAAGGAGGAGCAGGGGCGCAGACTGGCCCTGAGGGAGAATCACCATGCCCAGCAGGACAACTGCTGCACATCCTCCGGCCCCGAAAGCCCGCCACAGCCCCGGTCACGACCCGCCTCCCACTCCTACTGCTAGGACTCCACAAGCCGCACGTGTACATAGCACCGACGCTACCAGACTTTTTATATATCCAGCTTTGTTGAATTTTGAAACGATGTTATCCATATGACAGTGTTTCCCATTAAAGGGCCCATATTACTCTATTTTTACTCTATGTTATAGTGTTGTTTCCTCATCACCAACAGACCTGGAGTTGTGTTTTGTTTCATTCACACATTTAACACACAAACTCTGCATATTTTAGCTGAGCTCTTCTCTCAAACTTAAAACACTCCACTGTCACATCACAAGGTGGAACAGAGTGTTTTGAACTTTGGAGCTGCAGCCAGACTAATAATAAAGAGTTACAAACATGTGTGAATGAAACATAAATAAACACAACAGGTCTGTTTTTGAGGCGGTAACAACACAAAGCTTAAAGCTCACAAGAGTCCATTTTCCGTAATGTAGGACCTTTAATAGGGGAGACTATGGTGCCCCCCCATATTGTGTCATTTTTTCCCATATACCAAAAAAAGCTAAAAATATATATATATATATAAAATACTTAATATAGTAATGCTTGAAAAATACAGTACTTAATGTATCGGGATTGTCAAAACCATACAGCTTGAAGATGTCTGTGTACAGACTGAAGTATATTTGTTATTTGTGCTCTTTGGATCAGAGGGAACACTGAGATGTTTGCTCCAAAAATGGTATTACTTAAAATGATTTAAATGCCACCATAGTCTCAGTAGAAACCTTTGGGAAACACTGCATATGATGCACTGCAATATGACGCCACAGCTGGTCCAGCGTCGCTCTCAGTATGACGCCACAGACACAGCTGGTCCGCCGCCGCTGGTCCGCCGCCGCTGGTCCGCCGCCGCTGGTCCAGTGTCGTTCTTGAGAGCTGCAAATAGTTATTTATATGATGTATGTGAAAGGAGGAAGCCATTGTTTTCAGTGCTAACCCCGAAGCAGCTTTTTACAAATAGTTTACAAAGGGGCATTGAACACATCATCCACAATCGGAGACTCTATCGTGCCGTCCAGTTACTGCGGAGAGGACTTCCTGTTGGTGGCGCTGTTGAGTATCAGACAACTGCCATAGGGCTCTTTTTTGCATGGTAGAAAAAACACAAGTTGCCATAAATGCTACATGGTAAAAAAAAAAAAAAAAAAAAAAAAAGCATGTATAGACTAGGCCTGTGCTTGCTCATAAAATACAACATGATTTTAAAAAAGTACAACATTTGATTCAACAAATATTTATATATGTCCTTGGTTAAAATGGCTTGAAAATAAATTAGAATTGAAATAATTTTATCAAGGTTGGATTTAAAGATGCGGTACCAGGTTTTGACTAGTTCATTTTTGCAGTGTCCTAAGTTATTCCTCGCTTACCTTATGCTTTCAGAACATCCTAATGATTCACCATGATGAGTTTATGAGAGCATGTCACAACTTTCAGAGACAGTCACAGTAAAGTTGGATGCAGGCAGTGAACAGCAGCAAACTTATTTTGACTTCAAGAGCTTTTGCAATACATCTGCTCAAAAACATGTGAAGAAAATCTGGTGCAGGGCATTTAAATATCTCACTAGTTTCAGGTTCATTTCTGACAGTTTAGCTGGAAATAAGAAAATAAATGAGCATTCATATATATGACAACTAGTCTCACCTTTAAACCCATTCTACGCCATAACTTTGTTTGTTCCATTATTTAAAGGCCTTATTTGAAACATTCCTATATTTACAAGCAGACACATCTCTGTGTACATTTCAAACATCAGCCGTTGTGTCCTGCCATTTTCTAAACACCGTCTTGAATGTATTTGTTAATCCCTGTGCTATACATGTTACAGTCAGAACTACTCTTCTGTTGCCTTATGAACCTACTATTACCTTTATGGAACCTCTCCAGCAAAAGACTGAATACTATTATTATTATTATTATTATTATAAGTACTGTGTTTTATGAATCTTTTGTGGAAGTCACTGGATGTGTGATTACGCTGCCATCTGCTGTACATATATTGAACCATAAAGATTGTCCCTCCTGCAGAGAGAATGTACTGAGACCCTTTTATAACGATGCATTATTTTAATTAAACTTTGGCTTCTTTTCATTTGAGAAACGTCACAAATGTGTCTGAATCTGAGGAGCTGCTTCATAGAGCATGAATCACTGAGGTGAAATGGGCAAAGGTCTCAGGGTTATGGGCTAAACATAAATGACATGTGGGCTCTCCTGTGGGTTCTCCTGTGAGTTCTCCTGTGAGTTCTCCTGTGGGTTCTCCTGTGAGTTCTCCTATGGGTTCTCCTGTGGGCTCTCCTGTGGGTTCTCCCGTGGGCTCTCCCGTGGGTTCTCCTGTGGGTTCTCCTGTAGCTTCTCCTGTGGGTTCTCCTGTGGGCTCTCCTGTGGGTTCTCCTGTGGGCTATTCCGTGGGTTCTCCCGTGGGTTCTCCTGTGGGTTCTCCCGTGGGCTCTCCCGTGGGTTCTCCCGTGGGTTCTCCTGTGGGTTCTCCCGTGGGTTCTCCCGTGAGTTCTCCTGTGAGTTCTCCTGTGGGTTCTCCCGTGGGTTCTCCTGTGGGTTCTCCTGTGGGCTCTCCTATGAGTTCTCCTGTGGGTTCTCCTGTGGGTTCTCAGACTACATCAACACGAGTCAAAACGACCCACAGTTATTTCTTGAAGCAGGACCTCCTCTTTAACCACATCTCATTCAGCCTCTGGTCTCACATTCTCCTTTTACTGCACGTCATGTGTTTCTGCTTCAACTGTACTCGAGTAAAAGTACACGTACATGGCTGTAGCCTATTACAGGTATCCGAGTAGGCCATTACAGGTAGTCAAGTAGGCCTAGAGCTGCCAAATGTGTAGTTAAAAACAGACCTACAGTAGGCTCTGTGCCCTTTTGGAATTGAACCATCAGCTGCACGATTCCATGGAAACAGAAAGTTAAACCGTAACATTCTCCGTGGAGACAGATGCAGGAAGAGGAGTGAGGTGTGTGCTCCAAGTTACACAGGCTGTAGCTTTAAGAGAAATAAAAAGTGATAGTTCAGTGTGACGTCAGCAGCCAACGCGGAAGAGGAAGAGCGCGTGCCACGGGCGCACGCCGCTTCCTGTTGGTCGGTTTGATCGTCGTTTCAGACTCACTGGTGTCACCGCCTGAGCCGCAGACATGAGCTCTTTAGCCTTTAACACTCTGTTACTGGACATCTCCAGTCATCTCTCCAAAGAGCAGCTCGAGTCTTTAAAGTTCCTCTGCGGAGACGTCATCCGCAAACGGGACCAAGAGAAGGTCGACACGGGCATCAAACTGTTCCAGATGCTCATGCAGAGAGCCAAACTCGGGCCCGACAACACCGAGTACCTCAGCCGCCTGCTGACGGAGGTCCAGCGCCAGGACCTGAGAGACAAACTACAGAGCTTCAGAGGAGACGCACCGGGGGACGCACCGGGGGGCGCACCGGGCCAGAGGGGTAAACTTTTACACTTTAACACAGATTATTTTGTCTTTAGTGGCCTGGACTTGTCCTGACTTCTCTATCAGCGGTGATGACGTCACACTCTGACGAGAATTTCCGGGAATTCACCGGGATTACACACACGCAGACACCGGGATTACACACACGCAGACACCGGGATTACACACACGCAGACACCGGGATTACACACACACGGAGACACCGGGATTACACACACACGGAGACACCGGGATTACACACACACGGAGACACCGGGATTACACACACACGGAGACACCGGGATTACACACACACGGAGACACCGGGATTACACACACGGAGACACCGGGATTACACACACGGAGACACCGGGATTACACACACGCAGACACCGGGATTACACACACGCAGACTCCGGGATTACACACACACGCAGACACCGGGATTACACACACGGAGACACCGGGATTACACACACGGAGACACCGGGATTATACACACGCAGACACCGGGATTACACACACGCAGACACCGGGATTACACACACACGGAGACACCGGGATTACACACACACGGAGACACCGGGATTACACACACACGGAGACACCGGGATTACACACACACGCAGACACCGGGATTACACACACACGGAGACACCGGGATTACACACACGGAGACACCGGGATTACACACACACGGAGACACCGGGATTACACACACGGAGACACCGGGATTACACACACGGAGACACCGGGATTACACACACGGAGACACCGGGATTACACACACGGAGACACCGGGATTACACACACGCAGACACCGGGATTACACACACGGAGACACCGGGATTACACACACACGGAGACACCGGGATTACACACACACGGAGACACCGGGATTACACACACACGCAGACACCGGGATTACACACGTAGCGGTGCAATGGCACAAGGCAAAGTACAGATACCTACACATTTCAGTACACTTGATTATCTGTACTTTCTACTCCTCCACATTTTGAACAGGCCTGAAAAGTAAAAGGTTTTTTTTTATAACGAGGTTAAGGGTTTATTTATTTATTTATTTTTTCAACTTCATAGTTTGAGCAAACAAAAATTTACAAAAAAACCCCAAAATCACTACATTAGAATCTTTATTATAGATCTCAAAATTAGCACAAAATCTTTTACTTTTTACTCTTTAAGTACATTTTTAAACTTCAATACTTTTACTTAACCCCTTACAATTCTGGGTAATTTTGGTAAAATTGCCTTTGTTCTGACCCTTCCAAATTAAAATGATCAAAATGATCACCATTATTGAACCGCAGTAGTAAATACACAAGTTTGGGGCCTTTGTATAATAGTTTATAGTAATAGTTTTACCCACAGGTGTCAGAATCACTGTAAATTTGTTTGCTAAGCGTTCAAACACTTTAGAACACACACATGAAGGATTGTCTTTCCTAACAAAAATATCTTCTTTAACTTTCCTCTTAAACCATTTATTTTCTCTGGCTCAGATCTGAACCTCACTGTCTTTTAAGGAGTAGTTAGTGTCTTTGAGATGGAGATGTACAGCAGACTGGGGTCGCCAGTCTGAATGGGCCCGAATGATTATGCTAAGTATGAGTCAGGCACAGTGCACACTTAGTGTAGCTCATTACACCTAGAGCCTTCAAACAGAAACTGTAAACAAACAGATGTGTTAGCTTCAGTGTCGTTAGCTCCTCCCTTCAGATATAAGGCAGTGTCCAGCAGTAATCTGACCAGAACTGAAGAAGAGGCTTGGACGAGCAGCAACGTCTTCACTCCTTCAACTCTTTGTCCAGTGACAGATTTGAATTTTTCTTTCACTATGGACCTGCACACCGGGACGACTGAGGGAATATCAAATCAGCATTAGAATAGTTATCAGTAAAAGCTAAGTTTGAATTGAAAATCTGGGGACACAGCAAGGTCAATTTTATGAAATTTAAACTCTATATCTTACATAGTTATTTTAATTCATAATGAACAAATAGTTTATGAAGAATGATTCAGTATTATGCACTAAATGAAGGGGTTAAGGTCTGGAGTTAGGAGGTAAATAGTTCCTAAGCCTGAATCATTTTTAAAGTGGACCTATTGTACTTATTGTGTTATAATCTACACAGTAAAATCATAATATTCATCTAAAATGACTTAATAAAAGAAACACATCCGCTGACTTCCGCATTAGAAAACCTCGGTGCCCAATGGGAGCTGACGTCACCACAAGAGCCGTGAAGTTGTCAACACCTCATGGATAACTGCACATCGCACTAGCTAGCAGTGGATTTTTTTATTTATTTGTACCAAAATGAATATGTGATGCTGCTGAATCCTACATGTGTCACCGCTTAAGAAAATAAAACTGGAGTGAGAGCAGAGCAGAGGTGTGTACCGGTGGTGGTGAAAATGAGCGATTAAAGCTGCTCAAACATGCACCAATCAGTCCAAAAACAACTTTTCATGAGCAAATGGTGAGACAACTCTAACATGGTTATGCTCTTTTTGCACAATAGGTCTGATTTGATAAACTATTTGTTCATTATGAATAATCCTACATCTTTACTTATGTGCAGGTGATATAAAGTGTTACAAACTTTAATATTTATGTTCATTCTTAACTGTTGCCTTTTTTTGCAGACAAGCTGGAGCATGCGGCAGAAGTGCTGTCTGAAAACCTGAGTCATTCCTGGCGTAAGTTGGGCCGAAAGCTGGGTCTGACCGAGGTCAAACTAGCCTCTATCTCCAGGAAGTACCCCACCGACCTGGAGGAGACCGCCGTGGAGCTGGTGCGAGAATGGAGGAAGACCAAAGGAGAGCAGGCCACTGTGGAAGTCCTGCTCCAAGCGCTGAGGGACTGTCAGCTCAACCTGACTGCAGACACTGTGGAAGACCGACTCAACGCTCTAAAGGAGTGTCCTGTGGAGGAAACTCATTCTGACCTTTTGTAACCACCATCTTGTCCTTTCAGTCATTACCCAAAGAAACTGCAGCGTGAAACTGCTGGTGCCTCTGGTCTGCAGGGTCACTTTACCTTTATGACCAGCTCATATCATGGGACTGGGTCAGCTGAACAATGGAGGGCAGCCTGACCACACTCTGTGCCACATTTAAAACATGAAACTCTTAAATCACTGTGGCTCGACTCCTGAAAACCCATGTTCGGTCCTATAAGGATTCAGGGAAAATGACTTATTTATTATAACAGTCTTTGTGACTAAGAAGAAAACCAAGCTGGGTGCTGCGTATTTAACAGACGATATGAGGTCCTCCTCTGTAGGGTGAGGGTTAGAGGCCGAGGCTTTGCACAAAACATGAATGGACCATACAGTTAATCACAAAAGTGCAGAAATCTCACTTTAGAGCTTTATTTTGAAGATTGCATTAGATGTGTGTGCTCATTTGATTTTTAGTCTTATTGGTGGTATCATTTTAATTGTTTTGTTTATAGACCTTACACTTGATAGAATATGTGCTAGTGCCTTATAATGTTTATACCTATTACATCATTTTACATATTTCTGTAGGAGTTTGAAATCAAAGTTTTTCTGTTGGTCATTTTTAGTGACCAGAACCTGACTGCATTTCTCTGAATATTGATTTATTGAAAAGTCAGGAATCTCTGTTCATTTTTATTGACACTTTTATTCACCAAAGTTCTTGCTGTGATCCATCAGTTCCCCGTGCTGTCTCTGTGTAAAAACATTCAGAAAAGATGTTAGTGCATATGCTCTACATGTGCCCTACGTGTGCTCTACATGGCCCGTGGTTGATTTGGTCTGTACACATAGGCACATGCAGGTGCACATGGGGACACATGGGGACACATGGGGACAGTACTCACAGCACTGGTAGAGCCTGTTGAGGCGGGTGATGTCATTCTGGCTCATCTCAGTGGCCTCACCAAAGATCACGTTGGGGTCAGGAACGGGCTCCATTGTGGGCAAATTGTTCTTGGAGAAAGCGTACCTGCACCAGCACATGTGCACCGTTCACATGTGCACCGTTCACATTCACTGTTCACATGTGCGCCGTGCACATGTGCGCCGCTCACATGTGCACCGTTCACATGTGCGCCGCTCACATGTGCACTGTTCTAAACACAGATTTATGTTTCTATCAACCATTGGCCTTAGTAAAGACGTATGTTGTAGTACATGGAGTAAACTTCATTGGACTTGACTTTACTGTAAAGACGACACAGCACAAAATGTGACTACACTGATGGGTTAGTGATAAAACGGTTATGTCTTAAAATAATATTCAATATATAGTATTCAGGTTATTGTTAATTACTATAGCAACAGTTCTAATCGTTCTACACTGAATATCTGCCACAGTATGAAGTTCTTTACAGATTAGATTTAGATAAATACTGATGACATAATTAAAACACATGTTGATAATATAAAATTCCCACTACACAGACCTTGTGTGTTTTATGGATATATTTTATATATTTTTAGGTCAACTGGATTTAATTTTTTTTTTTCTCAAAAGCTTTTAGTGACCATCCAGCCCCCCTCTTCGCTGTAAGATGTTTGAGAACATTCTGTTCATATTTATGCTAAAGGTGAATATAAACGTACAAATCCATTGTTTTTAAAGTCTAAAATCCTGGGAGTGTGGAGATCATGTGACCTGGTCAAGACGGCGCCGTAGAGTGTGAACTCTGATAAACCAACGCACTAAAATCGCCTTAAACTCATCACGCACAACATTTTTAATGGCAGTGTGACTATGCCCAAATCCTCAAGTTAAGCATGTTTGTGTGGTGTACTGGGAGTACCTCTCGTACTGCATCACAGAGCCGTAGTCGTACGGAGTGCCCTGGTTCAGCGTATCGATGATGTCGAAGTTATAGGCCATCCCTGTGAAGAGCCACAGGTGAGTCCAGGAGCAACAACAGGTGTGTGAGGTGTGTGAGGTGTGTGAGGTGTGTGAGGTGTGTGAGGTGTGTGAGGTGTGTGAGGTGTCAGCCTGAGAGTCACTGTATCAACTAATCACTCAAAATATTAAAGAACAATATGTTTTAGGCCTAAATGATATAATTTGAACTATGGTTGTTTGAATGATTAACATCTGTACAACAGTGGCTCAGGTGGTGGTTCAAATCCCACTCAACATAAACATCATGGGTTGAGCAGCCAGATCCACTTTCCTTTGGCAAGACACTAACCCCCCCAGTGTCTGTGCATATTGATGTGTGTGGGGGTGTGTGTGAGTGAGTGAGGGGGTGTGTGAATATGTGTCTGAGGGGGTGTGTGTGTGTGTGAGTGTGTGTGTGAATATGTGTGTGAGTTGGTGTGAATGTGTGTGAGTGTGAATATGTGTGAGTGAATGTGTGTGTGGGGGGGGGGGTGAATATGTGTGAGTGAATGTGTGTGTGAGTTTGTGTGAATATCTGTCTGAGTGAATGTGTGTGCATGTGTGTGTGAGTGAGTGTGAATATGTGTGAGTGAATGTGTGTGGGTGTGGGGGGGGGGGGTGAATATGTGTGAGTGAATGTGTGTGAGTGAATGTGTGTGGGTGTGTGTGGGGGGGGGGGGATATGTGTGAGTGAATGTGTGAGTTTGTGTGAATATCTGTCTGAGGGGGTGTGTGTGCATGTGTGTGTGAATGGTTCCTTAATGTAAAGCGTTTTGAGCCTTGAATCTGGAAAAATATATAAAAATGTGACCAAGTGTTTAATAGTGCGATTTATTTATTCCTAGCCACATATTGCAGAAAATGTTTCTGTATTATTCTGCTTTAGGGTTACGGTGTCAGTGGTTTAAAGTAGATTTAGTTTTATCATGTGACATATTCCTGTACAAATATATCATACTTGAAAATGAGGTGACCTAGTGATGAGTCTGACCGTCCATGATGTTCTCCCAGTGCACTTTGATGTGCTGGTCCCTGTCAGAGCGGGTCTGCTCGTGGTTAAAGCCCAGAGCGTGGAGCAGCTCGTGCTGGACAGTGCTGTGGTACAGACATCCTCTACGGTCCAGAGACAGCGTCTGAGCTCCGCCTTGGCGGCCCACGTACGAGTAGCACCTGCACACACGTGCACACACACAGGCTGGGCTACAGTTTTTCATGACTTTCACATGTTTTATTCTCTGTAGCAGAGGTGGTAGAGTAGCCAAAAAGTAACAACATTACTTAAAAATAATATTACTCAAATAAAAGTATAAAGTAGTGATTCAAGAAATTACTCAAGTAAGAGTAAAAAACTATTTGGGAACAACTTCTACTCAAAAGAGTAACTTTGTCAGGATCCCAGTCGGCCTTGTGTTTTGTCCTGAGCTGGGCAGCTCGGGCTCCTCTCACACACACACCTGCAACTAATCACTAATCAAGCTGCACCTGGGGAGGACAAAGGGAGCCAGGACCTGACACTCAGCACCAGAAGCAGTGAAATTGTGGCTCTGGTGCACTGGCCTGTGATTCCACCGTGGCTGTGGCATGAGCCTGATATTGATCTGGCAATGAAGACGCTAGCCAAAAGTAGTTGCAAGGGAAATCTGGTGCCCTGTGTGAGTTTATCTCAGGAACCGGTGGGAGGGTGTCACCCAAATATACACAGATGGATCTACAGACCCTGAGCATAATAAAGTGGGTTTGGCTTTTGGGTTCCTCAGTTCTGTATTCAACAAAGTCACCAGATCCCAGATGATGTTTCTGTTTTTTTCTGCTGAACTGATTGCAATTCTTTGGGCATTGTGGCTGGAGGAAGTAGGAGTCAAAAGTTAAGTAATTTTCACTGATTCACTGTCAGCGCTGATGACCTTGGAAGGGGGTGAAGGAAGTAAGGGACGTCCTGACGTGGTGAATGGAATTCTAATAATGGTTTATTAGCTTGAGTTAGCTGCTTTTGATGATGGGTTTTAATGGGTCCAGCTCGTGTTGGTGTTGAGGGAAATGATGTCGCAGACAGTCTTGCTAAGGCTTGTCTAAAGAAGGTAGAAATACAACTCACAGAAAGAGAACCTCTTGGTAGGATGGAGTGTCGTTCAGTTATACAGGCCAGTATTAAAAAGCAGTGGCAGCAAAAGTGGGGTGGTGAAACAAAAGGGAGAGAGATGTATAGCATTATTTCAACAGTTAATGACACTTCTAGGCACTTTCTCTCACGCCAGGATGACATTAAACTGACACGCCTCTGATTAGGCCACTGGGGGTTGGCTAGTGGGCTGTTTCTCATTGGGAAACATGATGATGGTTGTGAGTGGTGTGGAGTTTCTGAGACTGTGGTACATGTTGCACTGTCCAGTATATAGTGCTCAGAGAAGAGACATGTTCAGTGGGTTATCTAAGTTAGGACTTAATAACTTTTCTTTGAGGACAATATTTGGACATGGAGCTTCCCCCAAGGAGAGGGTTCAGTTGGTGACTCGTTTTCAAACACAAACTGGGGTTTACTACAGAATTTAGGGAAGAGCAGCTTTAGTGTCCTTTTTCTTTAGGCAAATATTTGCCACGCAGTATAAATCAACATGGAATCTCCTGACCAGTGGAGGGCAGCAATGCATTAACCGTGCCTAGACTGCCAGAAACATAACCACAACATAACAACAACACTCAGCACCAGATTGTCCGTGTATCCACACGGTACAGCTCTGCTTGGCTCAGTCTCATGTTTTTGCGTTTGTTGCTTTTCACTAAGTTGGATGTTTTTGCTCCTCATCAGATCTCGCTCCCTGGACCAGCTCAGCTTCTCTGCCCCCGACTCAGCTCTCTACGACCGGCACAAACCTCACACCCTCCGACCCAGCTCACCTTGCCTGGTACGAATAACTCATCTCTGACCCTGCTGCCCACGATCTGCCCAAGGACTACTGCAAACAATCCCACTCCCAACTGTCTGATCCATCTACCTTCATTTGTGTATTACAATCAGTAAATAAATATTGTTAAACTGTCCTGAGTTCTGAATCTTTGGTCCCTCTGTCAGTCGTTAGGACAAACTTAAAGAGTAACTGTCGGAATATAATCAATTTATAATTTGATGTAATTTGAAGGAAAATTTTTTACTCAGGTACGAGTAAAAGTATGCTGTCTGAAAAGTACAATTTCTTTAAAGCAGGCCTGTTGTGCAAAATCGACTTTTTAAAGCTTTTAACCTTGTTATAGTAACTCAACTCGGAGTTGTATTTGGAGTGATTTGTGCATGTTTGAGTATTCTTTAATCACTTATTTTTAAAACACCATGATGCCAATCAACCATGCCTTTTTGCAGTCCCTGGTATACGTCAAGGTTTGGTACTTACTGTGTACTCCAATTTTATTTTCTTGATTGGTGATTAATGGTTGTAGGATTTGGCAGCTTTGTGTCATTTTGGTACAAATGGAAAAAAATGGGCTGCTCGCTAGTGTAATGTGCAGCTATCCATAGGGGTCAGTGACTTTGACATTTACAGCAACGTCAGCTCCCGTTGAACACAGCGGACTTGTTTCTTTTGTTAAGTCATTTTAGATAAATATTGCAATTTAAAATGTCCAAATTATAACAATGATCCACAGGTGTCACAGATTATAGCGCAGACAAAAGCAAAATAGGTCTTTAAAAAGTTAAATCATCTTTTTATGTTGGTAACTGACTGATCTGGCAAATATGATTTTATGAATAATCAGTGACTTGTTTGGAAAGCGAAAGGCCCATGAATATATGATGACGATGTGAAGCTAAAGAGATGCCACTTGAGAACATATTCGTAGAATGATTTTACACATTTCTTTATCATTTTGATATAATTACTGCTCTGAGTTATCAAACCTTGTCACTTAGCACATGGTGTGTGTTGGAGTCTCTGCAGTCAAAAAAATTATGATTCAATTACTAATTAGTTCAGTAATCGATTAATATAAACACATTTTGCACAGTCCTTACTGTGTCCATTATGTGGCATATTAACTTTTGGCTTTCAACTGACAAAATCTTTTTTGGTTTTGAATAATGACATTACTTTTTAATACTAGAGTGAAGCAATTTTTTTTCCTGACAAAGATGTTGAGTTTTCTGCCAGTTATGTGAGACGTCTATCACCAGCCAGGTCAAGGCATTTGCGTTTTGATTTAACTCCACATCTGACAGTAAAAGATTTCTGACCTGTCTCCAGCTCAATGTTAAATATTGGCTGTTTAGAATGTTGTGAACCATGCTGTTGTTCCAGATAGTGTTTTGCTTACCCGTTCCTGGACTCAATGCTGATCCATTCATGGTCTCCATTCTGGTAGGGTCTAAAGCGGATGCACGACACAGCGGAGAAGGACTGTAGACCGCGCTCAATGATGGCTCGCTCACGGTCCGCTGCAAAAGCAAAGGGTCTGTTATCCTACTTTCATAATACGCAATACTGTAGTCCCAATCTGTGCCAGACCTGAGTAAAGGAGCCAAAAATATCCTCAAGTAAGAGGACTGTTACTAAAACAGTGTTGGTCTCCTGCACTGGTCTCCTGCACTGCTCTCCTGCACTGGTCTCCTGCACTGGTCTCCTGTACTGGTCTCCTGCAGTGGTCTCCTGCAGTGGTCTCCTGCACTGGTCTCCTACACTGGTCTCCTGCACTGGTCTCCTGTACTGGTCTCCTGCAGTGGTCTCCTGCAGTGGTCTCCTGCACTGGTCTCCTGCACTGGTCTCCTGCACTGGTCTCCTGTACTGGTCTCCTGCAGTGGTCTCCTGCAGTGGTCTCCTGCACTGGTCTCCTACACTGGTCTCCTGCAATGGTCTCCTGCACTGGTCTCCTGTACTGGTCTCCTGTACTGGTCTCCTGCAGTGGTCTCCTGCAGTGGTCTCCTGCAGTGGTCTCCTGCAATGGTCTCCTGTACTGGTCTCCTGTACTGGTCTCCTGCAGTGGTCTCCTGCAGTGGTCTCCTGCAGTGGTCTCCTGCAGTAGTCTCCTGTACTGGTCTCCTGCACTGGTCTCCTGCAGTGGTCTCCTGCAGTGGTCTCCTGCAGTGGTCTCCTGCAGTAGTCTCCTGTACTGGTCTCCTGTACTGGTCTCCTGTACTGGTCCACTGCATGTTCTTACAGTAGTACTATGCGATATAGTAAAATGTAGTGTGCTCAGAGTATGGAGTTGGGAGGCAACGCTTCAATCCTGGTATTGGATATCGGCACCTATCCTGGAAAATTAGCTGGATCAGATATCGGCTTCCGAATATAAGTTCAACCATCAGTCGTTGTTGCTCCAGAAAGTCTCCTAAAATAATATTAGAATGTACAGAGCTCTTCTATTGGTCTGAGATCCAGAAAACACACTTCTTCAGTACTCTAAGAAGATGTGAGTCTGGTCACCAGTGAATGTTCTTGTTTTCCAATGACCATGATTGACAGGTGGATTAGCCATTTGGGGACAAGCATAGTCCATCCATATGGGGGAAAAAATGAAGGAAAAATCTCACAGGGCTGAAAAACATGGTGGATTTCTGCAGAACCAATGGGTGATTCTATTCATCTGAGGTGAGATAAATTTGATGTATTTGTAAATCAACCAAACCAATGACTTCCTTTGTTTCATATCTGTCACTGAAAATATATATTTTTTTAAATGATCTGATTGGACAATAACATTTGGCCGGGCTTGAGACGCAATAGAGTGGGGACTAGACTGATATCAATCTATTTAAGAAATACAGATATCAGTCTGGATTTGCCAGGCAACTGTTCTATAGTTACTTGAGGGGAAATAACAGCAACAAAATGTTTTTTGTTCAGTGTTGTCTTATTTTATTTTTGTGTAAAGGAAATGCGGCTTTCACTCGGTTGATATTAGGTATTGGGGGATGGAGTGTATTTACAGTAGTGGTTGATGTTGTTTTGGGGTATGGAGTGTGCTTACAATAGGGCGATGTAGTAGAATGGAGTGTGCTTATAGTTGTTTTTGGTGATGTAGTAGAATGGAGTGTGCTATAGTTGTTTTTGGTGATGTAGTAGAATGGAGTGTGCTTACAGTAGTTGTTGGCGATGTAGTAGGGGATGTAGACATTTCCGTCACTGTACTTGAGCCACAGACAGCCTGTGGAGGTGCAGGGGTCAGCGTTCCTATCCGCCTCAGATTTAATGGCAATGTCTCCTCCGATCAGGGTGGGCTCATCAGAATCAGGAACTAACACAGGTGCACTTATCAGTATCATATTTAGTGGTTCCAAATCAGATCTTAGCATATCTATACTTACCACGATTCCTGTTGGCTCTCTCCAGCAATTCACCCACAGATGGCTCTCTAGAACTGACATCTTTCAGGGTGGTCACCTCTACAAGACAGCAGTGATGTCATGATACTTTCTTTTCTATTCCCATGTGGTCTTATATCTGTGTAATTCCATAGTGGTCCATGGGCGTATACCAGTATGTGTCTTATATTTGTTCTGATACAACTCAACATCATTCTAAAGATATTCAGGAAAGGTTCATTTCTGTCCTGTGAATGGGACATTTTTAGTATTGATACCTGCACTTTTGTCCTTCTGATGTGAACTTGGTTTTGTTGTAGTCTTGGTTTAGTTCTAGATGAAGTCCCATTCTAGTCCTAATTTTGATGTGGTGTGTGATCAAGTGCGAATCAACTGGTGTACACAAACAAGAGCTAGATAGAATATCCACTGCATCTCTATTGTAAACTGTGATCTCAGCATTGTCTCACCATCCAAATGACCTTAGGAAAAGACAGGAACAAGTTTGAAAATAGTTAATAAGTGAATACTCCGATTAAATATGTGATGGTAAAATTTTTGTGTTTTTAAGTCAGTTCACAATGCACATTAACATCCATCCATTTTCTTCTGCTTTATCCAGTGATGGGTCATGGAGGCAGCGGCCTGAGCAGGGAGGCCCAGACTTCCCTCTCCACACACTTCCTCACACACACATTGCACATTACACATGCACATTAACATAAAGAAAATAACTAGCTAATATGTAACCGCCTACAGTCATACAAGTTGTGTTTAAAAAGGGACATTGTTAAAATATCACTTATTGCCTCTATTCATCAAAAACTACTTACAGATTAAAGATAGTTACTTCTGTATGTTACTGACACCACAAGCATACAGTATAATTATTTAAACTATTTGTTTGACTATGAAGGTGAAAATTATACTATAGGCAGCATCATAGTCTCCCAGCTCTCTTAACTTTACTCGGCTACAATTTACAAAATTGAAATCTCTTTTTTATTATTATTATTATTATTTAGCATAAAATATTTTCTATATATGTAATTTTTTAAAATAAAAAATAATATATTGTTTACCTTCCTCAGCCCAGGAAGAGGACACCAACAGGAGAGCCACAAATGTCCAGGAGAATACCATCATGGTGAGACCTGTGCGAACTGGTGTCAATCGACTGAACTCTGACAGACTTAACATGTGCTAGGAATTTATATTATATCAAATCAAAGAAACTAGCCTCTTACCTTTATGTGAAGATAAGTGAGATGATCTGTCTGTGGCCTTTTATGTCCTTCTAAAGTTTAGAAGAGCTATTAATACACATTTATCAACCCCGCACCCTTTATCACAGGTACTGCAAATGTTTGTGTGAAAGTGAACAGGTGTAGATCAGGGCAGCTCGCACTACACACAAATAACACATTTTCATTTTAATAGCTTGTGTTCATGGTCTAAATTTTTCTAATATCAGAATTTTAAAGGAAGGGCAGGGCTCTATTTAACTTTAAGGGAGAGCCCGTGTAATTGAAATATACAAAACTTTGGATCCACAAATGTTGTCCTTATCATTATTTGATGGAGATTGGTTCCACAAGCCATAATTATCTAATGGCTTAAAGTTTGTTCAACAGTAGTTATGATTTGACAAATTAAATATGTGACAATCGTTTTATTTCATGAAATAAATGCAGAATTTTGTGTTTTGATTAAATTAACCATTCGATTTATATAGTGCCTTTCAAGATATCCAAAGTTATTTTACAGTGTGTTATTCATTGACTCCACACTGGGGGTGCTATTATAGCCCTGTGATAGACTGATCTGTGCCATCGGCCCCTCCAACCACCACCAACACTCACACATGCAGCAATTTAGGTGAAGTGTCTTGCCTAAGGCCAGGACATTATGCCCCAGCAACTGGTATTCACAGTGGTCTTCCATCTAAGTATATATATTTATAACAAAAAATAGAAATAATAACAGGGCTGGATTGTTCATGTTTTTATTTAAACTCTTTTCGTAGTTCTTTACTGTAGTTTCAGAAGCCACAGTGACCAATCGTCTGCTGGCTTGAAGCTTCACCAGTCTGAGTGGGTCTCTTCTTTCTGAAATATAACAGAGGCATATGGAGCTGTAGTGGAACCCTAACTCTCAATAAAGGGGTGACACTCACAGCACTTGTACAGAGTGTTGAGTCTCTTCTTGTCATTGGCGCTCATCTCCTTAGCTCCTCCCAGATTGACATTGGAATTGGGGATGGGGACCATGGTGGGCTTACCGTTTTTGGAGAAAGCAGTCCTGTAAAATACAAGAAAGAGTTACATCCAAGTTTCTTAGTTTCTTATTGCTTCAAGAATGACAATATGGCTGTGCTGTTGTTGTAACTCGAGCTTTCTTTTGTCATTGACTTCTAAGTTAGTCCCAGGAAGTTTGCTGCTCTTATGAGCTCTATCTATAGAGATCCCACAGGGAGAGGTGGTGGCGCTCTTGAAGAGATGCTGTGTTTTATGTGATGATTACGTTAGTGTCCAGTATGAGTTCAGGAGCCATCTGTATCCTGAATGCAGCTGAGCCAGAATGTACCTGGTGTCTCTGTGCTTACCTGTGGTACTGCATGACAGAGCCGTAGTCATAGGGAGTGCCCTGGTTCAGAGTGGCGATCTTTCTGAAGTTGTGATGTTTATCTATAAAAAACAAATGTGGTCTGTATCATTGGAGGACAGACATACAGACAAAACAGGGGCATCATCTGGAGGCCAGTACCAGACACGACGTTCTGCAGCAGGACCTTGATGTGGTTGTCCCTGTCGGACCGGGTCTGCTCATGGTTGAAGCCCAGAGCGTGGAGCAGCTCGTGCTGGACGGTCTGATGGTAAAGACAACCTCTACGGGACAGAGACACCACCTGCTTTCTCCCACGGCGGCCCACGAATGACCAGCAGCTGCAGACAAGAGCACATCACATTCACACAATTTTGAATGTGTCTAATGTCTGGTTTTATGGCAAAATTAAGAGGTCAAATAAGCCACAGGCTTAACTTCAGAAATTTTACTGACTGTCAGGTTTGACCGTAGATCAGTAGTACCAGTCCATATTGTCCTTGAGCAGGAAAGTTCACACACTTTATCTTTTTATGTGTGTGTGTGTTGTTGGGGGTCAAAGGGTTTGATGGCATAGATTTGCAGCCTTGATTCCATTAGTTTACCACAGGGCAGCTCTGTCTACAGAAGTAGGGGTTTTCTCTCATCACACAAATACAGTGAATGTTTGGTGATGGTGAGTGGTTTTATTTTACCCGCTCTGAGACTCGATGCTCAGCCAGTCGCGGTCAGAGCTTCTGCTTGGTCTGAAGCGGATGCAGGAGAAAGAGGAGAAGGACTCCAGACCACGAGTGATGATGGACTTTTCCCGAGAAGCTGAGAGGACACCAGCAGATGTTATCTGATTCAGTGCTCATTGTTTTTCTGCTGTACTTTTATAGTCCTCACAGTAGTTATTGGAGATGGAGTAGGGGACGTAAACCTTTCCATCTGTGTTTTTGCCCCACTTGCAGCCTCTGGAGGTGCAGGGGTCAGCGTTCCTCTCAGCCTCGTTGTCGATGGCAATGTCTCCCTCGATCAGGATGGGTTCGCCTTCACGACGCACTGGAGCCACAGGGAGTCAATAAGATGTACTGTAGCTATTGAATTTAATATCCTAAGAGAGGAGCTTACCGATGTTGGCGTTGGCTTTCTCTAGAAGTTCAGATGCAGACAGTTCTGCAAATAATATGAAAATGAAGCAATATTCTGCAATTCCCAAACAATGTTTTTTGTATGTATAATTGAAGTGACTTGTACCTGACTATCCAGTTGAGGCCCAAATATAGCATTATTATCAGGGAAAAAAAGAAAAGAAGTTAAACTATGCAGATTTGGAGCTATTTATATATAGTAACAAAAAGTGCACCTCCTCAGCCCAGCAGTAGGCCGAGAGCAGCAGCAGAGCCAGCACGGAGAACCTCGTAGGAGACATCCTGGAGACCTGTGAAGACATGATGTTCCATTGAGTTGAAGAGCAAAGGTCTGGACTGACACTTAGTAAAATACAAGAGCTTACCATAAGATCCTAACCCACAGACACTGAGCTCTGTGCCCTTTTTATACAGGCTCTCCCTCCTGCTGCGTGGAGGTCACATGTACAGTAGATTATCGCTGGGAAAAACTTATAAAATTGCATCTGACTTACTGTAAGGTAAACATGTCAAACAGCTGTCATTTTCTCTACAGTCAGTGAGAAGATGGTACATCAAAAATGAACCGCAGAGGATATCTGCTTACATACATGTGCGCCTGACTGGATGGGACGGTGTGCACCTCTGACCTCTGGGTTAAGTAGCTAAAAATTATGCTCAAGTAAGAATACTGTTATTTCAAAATAATGTAAGTAGATGAGTACCTAGTACAATGACCTCTGTTTTGTTAATGTTAAGAAACAGATAATTAAGTGTCATCCTGGTTTCATCAATAATACAACTGTGTGTCATCAGCATAGCAATGGAAGATGATGCTATGTTTTCTGATATTGCCAAACAGCAATATATAAAGTGGGAACAGGACTGGACTAAGAACAGAACACTTTGGCACTCCGTATGTTCCTTTAGAACAGAGTGAGGAACTCTGGTTTACATTCACAAATGGGTGACTAGATTCTCAGAAATAAGGTTCCACATGTGTTGAATATTGTCAGCTGATATGGCTATTTTTAGAGATATCAGCTATCAGCCAAAATATAGCTGATCTGCCAGTAGTCCACGTCGATATGTTATCCTGCATTATGACTTTCAAATACAGCCATTTAATCCAATTTACAGACAGATTAATGCCTTAATATGTGGCATTGTATCAATGTTTATCATTGGAGTGGTTTGTCTGTCTGTGATGCCATAGTGCACCTGAATGTATCAACCCCAGAGTGACGCTCTTATTTGTTCACCAGTGCACTCTGACTGAAGCAGCGCTGGTTTTAGATGCTCTAGTAGTCTGAACTAAACTTCTGACTGTAGTGTCAGTGTGTAGAAGAGAGAGGAGACAGAGGACTCATGCACTGCTGCTGGCAACATGGTGTTATATTTATACAAAAAGAATATATGTAACCCAGTGGAGAAAACGTGCCTTATTTCTCTCCTAATGTGAACGCACTCATTTTATTTTGCAAACTTTTATTTTTGTAAAAGGAAGTGTGATCCTCTCACTTGTGCTTTTGACTTCCTGTTTTATCTGTGACGTTGGCTGATAATGACTTTCTTATTTGTCGAAAGTGATTAAGTCCCACCTCCTTCAGATGTGACGTCAGGTTCACCTTAGTTTTTCGTTTTTTTACGCTTTGGACACATGAGAGAGGCTGGTTGATGAACTGTTTAAATTGCTAAACTAACAGATTGTTGGTGAGTGCACCTTGAATTATTTTGATGTAAATATGGTACAAAATTATAATTCTAATTGGGAAATTGTTTATTCTATTTTAAGTTGATTCCCTGAGTGAACCAGAGCGGCCGTGACAGTTTGCATGTTCATGCAAAACCATCATCTTGGTGAGTGAAAATGTGGCCATTACAAGCTAATGTGAAGCTAACGTGATGCTAACGTGATGCTAACGTGATGCTAACGTGAGGCTAACGTGAGGCTAACGTGATGCTAACGTGACGCTAACGTGACGCTAACGTGACGCTAACGTGATGCTAACGTGATGCTAACGTGATGCTAATGCTAATCGCGAGTGGTAAACTACTGCTTAAGGTCAATATAAAACGTATGTGTGCTTTTTTTTCGGTATTTTAAAGCAACAATTAAGTTGACAACAAATGTCACTGTACTTTTACTTAATTTTGCGCTATTCCGAGTGAAATACGATGTTTATTTGATGCTAAATGCACATGTAGATGCTTTATGCAAAAGCATGTAATGTAATGCTAAACGAGTTGAGGTTTAATAATTCAACTGGATAAAAATATTAAGCACAAGTCACATGGTTAATGAGTTAAGATTAAAGAAGCAATTCAGTTTATTATTACTGTATTTGTAAAAAACAAAAAACAATTTCATGTGCGACAATGATATTTTGAGTTTAAAACATGCACGTTTGTTACTGATATTGTTGACTTGATACTTTGAGAGAAAAAGAAACAAAGCTTTAGCTACTACTACAAAGATTAGAGAATGGAAATGGACTTTTAACCAGCTGTGCACATTGTTCTGCAGGCTGGGTTTTGTGTGGTTGGTGATGATTCAGACTCAGAGGAGATGGCCTGTCCCAGAACCTGAACTGTCAAAGTAGAATGGCAACTTTCTCTATTCTTCTTGTTGATAATCACGTGGTAACAACTCAAACTACCGCAATGAGGAACTTTCCTTTTTGGAGAATTGACTGTGACTGAATGACTGAAATACCACTGAGCTCAGTAGGACTTGTTTTTCCTGATTTATATTGATTTATAAGTGAATGTAACAGTTGCCGGCTGTTAGTTTAACCATTTCATTTAATTTAATTTTCTAATTAACTAAACCTTCATTGCTCATTTCTGTCTCCTGCCATTTCATTTACAGTCACTCTAGTCTTATTTTTATTGTAGCCTTGTGAACCTAGCGCTTGGTCCAATCTATTAGATTATTTTAATATATTTGTCTTGAGTGGGGAGTTACATATAATACAGCAATACAGTCAGGATTAAAAAGGATGTTATTTGTGAAGACTTGGGCTCTGAGAGGTGGCCCACCTGAGCAGTAAGTGTTGCAAATGTGTTTGTTTTGAGGATACTTTTTGTTCTTTCACTTTAGTTAGCACTTAGCTACTGAAATGCCATACCAGACATAAAGACTGACATTCAATTCAATTTATTTTTGTAAAGCTCAAAATCACAACAGCAGTTTCCTCTTAAGACTGAACATGAGAACTGATTTAACCAACAGGATGTTAGAAAATCAACAATGAAACCAACACTGGTCAATAACAGACAAGCCAATTAATAATCAGAAAACAAGCAAATGGATAACTGTCTCAGAATATTTCCTGTCCTTAGACCTTCCTTCTCAGCAAGGAAAAAAAAAAAAAAAAAAACAGTGGGGGAAAAAGAGAAACCTCGTTCGAGAACCACAGCGAAGGAGAGATCCACTCCCATGGACAGGGAGCTGTGGATGTGTTCAGGACTAATGTGCATCCATTTCTAGATGGAGTTCAAATCTGGAGGGACAGAGCCACACAACTAAGGGCCAGAGGGAGGCTCCACGGTGGGGTAGGGGTCATTTTAGCCAGGTATTGGGTCATTCAGCCAGGTGAGGGAAGGGATGATCCAGGTCCATGGAACAGGATCAGGGCGTAAGAGGAGCATCTAGGGTCCAGTGATCACCGGGTGGTCAGCGGCCAGGCATCTGAAACAGTTGCACTCTCCAGAGGGGAGTGGAACAACATGTGAATAGCAATAAATGAACTCCAGGTGAACTGAATAGTGAATGTATTTGACAAGGAAAGTAGAAGGAAACAGAGGTTAGTCTCAGGTTACCATACTTCCCCCAAAGCTGCTCCTAAGGCAGCTTAACTAAAACTGCTGTAGGAGACAGGTAGAGGGGTGCACAGTGTGTTTGCTGTGTGTGTATGTGCGATTGGTTGAGAGCCAAGGGGGCGGGGCTCACATGGGCAGGTGCGCGTGCACGTACGTGTGAAAAGGCGAGACTTGCTTGGGGCACAGCGTAGTGAGTCAGGGCTGGGTAGCCGTAATTTTTGTTGACCGCAAGCTTGCTTTCCATTTACCTATTTTGCCATAACCTGTTACCTCCTTGTATGTCAATCCATGTTCTATCGTAAATTTCGGATTATAAGCCGCTACTTTTTTTCCACGCTTTGAACCCTGCGGCTTTTACAGCAGTGCGGCTTATATATGGAATTTTACTGGATAACGGCCCCTGGGGGGCGCTCTCTAGCTGTAAACGTAAAAGTGAGACAGACGTGGGGAAAGATTCTGCTCTGAAGAATTCACTAGTTTTGATTTTGAACGATCATTTTGCGCATCATGAAATGGATATGATGCAGTTTTTAAGATAAAGAAACAGAAAGGAAACAGAGCAGGGGTCGGCCTTTAACACGCAAAGAGCCATTTGGACCCACTTTCCACATAAAATAAAACACTGGGAGCCGCAAATACTTTTTGACATCTAAAATGAAGATAACACTGTATAATAACAATAATGTAACGGAATAATGTAGGTTTTACTTTCACGGACAAGCCTTCTACACGTGGCAGATAAATATGGCAAAAACAACTAAAGTGCATTAAAAAAATACAACTCACCAAACCGCTGCATCATGCATCGCGCTGATTATGTGATTATGTCTACTCTACTCCGCAGTTTCTTTAAAAAAACAACAACAAAAAAACTCCAAAGGCGTATCGTTTAATCCCAGGTGCTTATTCTCCATGTGCCAAAGCAGGTTTGAAGGTTTCATTGCCTTATTTGCTTTTCCCGTATGTTACGCAGAGCGGACTCTGTGCGTGAGAGTCACCTGTAGCGACAAACCCAGATTTTAAGTAGGCATTGTCTGTTAAATTTATCTTTCTTTTTCTTGGAGATCGTAGTCTCCTCTTCTGGCTCCTCAGTTGTCCTTTCCCCCTTTGTTAAAAGCTCTCCAAAGACTTTTGTTTTGGCTCATTTTCACTCGCTTGTGGCTCTACTTTTGTGCGTCGTGTCTGATGTGTTATACGTGATACGTCACCGCGGAGACAAGAGCAGATAATAAACTTGCTACTACATCAAATAGATTTCTGTGGCGATTTCCAGCAGGATTTTCATGATACATCTACGGACGAGCTTATTAGTGTGTCATTAGGGACGGGCCAAAGTTGCTCCTGACCCCTGTGCGCACAACGTCTGAAAATCAGGGCTCTATACGCAGGACTGTGAGCTGTGTCTGTGTCAGTTCCCAAGCCACGCAGAGCCGCAGTGTAAGGCTGAAAGAGGCGCATACGGCTCCGGAGCCGCGAGTTGCCGACCCCTGAAATAGAGCCACTGCACGTGAGCTCGACATCAATGAATCCAACTTGGTCAATGTAAAAAGACGACAAAAGTTTTCAGAGGAAATAAAAGCAGATTTTCCGTGTTGGTGCAGCTTTATTTTCTAAACCTGCAGATGTGTTCATCCCGTGTTGTTGTCGTGTTGGTGCCAATTTTCAGGCACAGTTTAAAAAAAAGCGTGTCGGTGCAGCGTCTTTCTGTGTAAATATCTCATGTTACAATATGAAAACCTGCGGCTTTTATTCAGGTGCGGCTTATATATGTACAAAATTGATTTTCTCTTCAAATTTAGCTGGTGCGGCTTATATCAAGGTGCGCTCTGTAGTCCGAAATTTACGGTACTTTCTCTGCTGCGCTGCTGAATCCTCCGTATGCCTGCATGTTCGTCAGAATAAATCACCAACAAACGCATATCTGATCTCAGCGTATTTGTCCTTAATAAACTTCCAACGCGTCACAAATCTACAGTTCAGGACCCACTCTGGCTCTCACCGCGGCTTCAAGGTTTGCATAGGGAAGCCGCTACAACTGCAGATTTTGTTTCTGCTCCTAACTGGCCTGGCCATAAGCTCATTCAAAGAGGAACTTTTTAAGCCTGGTCTTAAATGTAGAGACTGTGGGGGCCTCTTTAACATGGGTAGGAGCTGATTCCATAACACAGGTAAGTGAAAGCTCTCCCTCACTACTGTAACAGCCTGCTCACTGGCCTCTCCAGATGAGCCTTAAGACAGCTGCAGTACATCCAGAATGCTGCTGCTCAGTCCTAGCACCAAAGTGCATCTCCCACATGTTAGTGCCATATGAACCATGTCACACCCTGAGGACTTCAGGGACTGGCCTTCTGCTGTAGTCTTGGTTTAGTCCTGGTTTAGTCCCAGCCTCCTGCTGGTGCCGAGTCAGGACTAAACATGGGGAATCAGCTTGTCAGTTTTCTACACCTAAAACCTGGAACATTCTTCCTGAAGATGTGAGACAGGCCTCTACTTTGACAATGGTTAAATCCAGGCTCCAACCAGTTCTGTTTACCAGTGCATATGGCTGTTTTTTATTCTGCGCTTTTCTCCTTTAAGGTTAATTCCATGATGATTATTTGTGATTATTTGTATGATTTGTTCTTTTTCTGTAAAGCACCTTTGTTTAGGAATTGTGCAATACAAATAAACTTGCCTTGCTCTGCCTACTATAGCATCTTGCAAATACAATGGGGCCATGTCATTTATGGCTTTATATGTCAGAAGGAGAACTCGGCATCACTGGGATGATGTGCTCTCTTCTCTTCGTTCCCGTTAAGAGCCTAGCTGCAGCATTTTGAACTAGTTGAAAGCTTTTTATAGAATATTTAGGGCATACGACTGATAAGGAGTTATAATAACCTAGTCTCGATGTAACAAACGCATGGATACAGATGGAAAAAGGCTGTTCTACAGGCTTGGTTTGTATGTGCTGTGAATGAGAGCTCTTGGTCAAATAAGACTCCAAGGTTCCTTACAGTAGAGCTGGAGGCGACACTGACACTGTCCAGAGTAACACTCTGGTCAGTTGCTCACAGGCCTCGGGGCCTAGAACAGTGACCTCTTTTTTGGGGGGTTAAGAAGCAGATAATTAAGTGTCATCCAGGTTTTTCTGTCCTTCACACAGGCACCAAGTCTGTCTACCCTAACCCTAACAGCTACATATAAAGTGTGGACAGGACTGGACGAAGTACAGAACCCTGTGGCACACCATAGGCTACATTAGAGCATGGTGAGGAGCTCTGATTTATATGAACAAACTGGTACCTATCAGATAAGTAGGAATGAAGTCAGCTGAGGGCTGCCCCTCTCATACCTATATCACATTCTAACCCTGCACAAGAATACTGTGGTCAAGCGCTCCTCTGAGGTCCAACAGAACCACCAGGACTGAGACCAGTCCATTGCCAGCTGCTAATCAGAATCAGAATCAGAATCAGAAGACTTTTATTGCCATAGTCTGTGAACACAGTTCACAAACTAGGAACTTGATACGGTGAAAAAGTGCAACATAAACACACTGAATAAATACAAATACAAATAAGAGCATGCACAAAGTTAAAAAGATATGCTTAAAAAAATCAAATGAAATACTTAAAGGGAAAAAATATGTACAATAGCAGCATCAGAACAACAGTGCAAAGTGGCTTGTTAAAGTGACCGGTGTTATAAAGTGTCCAGTTTAGTGCCGATATTATAGAGTGTTCATGAGACAAACAGCAGAGGGGAAGAAACTGTTCTTATGGCGAGAGGTTCTGGTCCCAATGGACCGTAGCCTCCTGCCAGAGGGAAGTGGCTCAAATAGTCCATGTCCAGGGTGAGAGGTGTCAGCTGCTATACGGCCTGCTCGCCCCCGAGTCCTGGAGACGTACAGGTCCTGTATAGATGGAAGGCTGCAGCCAATCACCTTCTCAGCAGAGCGCACAATGCGCTGCAGTCTCTGTCTGTCCCTGGCAGTGGCCCCAGCGAACCACACAGTGATGGAGGAGGTGAGGATGGACTCAATGATGGCCGTGTAAAACTGCACCATCATCTGGACTGGCAGCTTGCGTTTCCTCAGCTGCCGCAGGTGGAACATCCTCTGCTGGGCTTTCTTGATGAGGGAGCTGATGGTCGGCTCCCACTTGAGATCCTGGGTGATGCAGGTGCCCAGGAAGCGGAAAGAGTCCACAGTGGTGATGGGGGAGTCCGTCAGGGTGAGGGGAGGCAGGGGGGCTGTGACTTTCCTGAAGTCCACGATCATCTCCACCGTCTTCTGGGCGTTGAGCTCCAGGTTGTTGCTGCTGCACCAGGACACCAGCCGGTCCACCTCCCTCCTGTAGGCAGACTCATCGCTGTCCGAGATGAGTCCGATGAGGGTGGTGTCATCCGCAATAACAAGTCATTTGTGACTTTAAGGAGTGCAGTTTCTGTGCTGTGGTGAGCTCTTAATTTTGACTGAAAAACGTCAAATGAATTATTAGCCTATAGGTGGCAACAGAGCTGCTTAACTACAACTTTTTCAAGGATTTTTAGACAAAGGGAAGATTAGAGATGGGTCTATAGTTGGCTAAAAGATCAGGTTCAAGATTAGGTGTTTTTGAAGTGATTTAATCACTGCACTATTTGAAGGACTGAGGATCATTGCCTTTTTCTAATGAGGTATTTATTATATTAAGGATAGGATCTATAATTAGAGGAAGGTTTTCTTTGAGAAGTCCGGTTGGTGTAGGGTCTAACATACAAGTTGATGTTTTTGAGAACATGAAGGCTGAAGTTCTTAGTAAAGATGTCTAGTATCACTGATGGGTTTATGTGGGACACTAGTTTTACAGCCTGGGCTTGTTCAGTACTAAGTGTAGGAGTCATTTTGTTTATCTCTAATGGTTGTAATTTTGTTGTAAAACTTAGTCATTGCAGGTAAGAGTAGCAGGGGTTGAGGGTACAACTGCACTGTGGCAGTTTGTCAGACTGACTACACTGCTGAACAGAAACCTGGACACAAACTTATCATAGTTACACTAGTTGTCAGGAGGAATGGGCCAGAATTCCTGGCAACTCGAAATCCAAAACATGTCACAAGACACCCCCCCCCCCCACACACACACATATTATTTATATATATATATATATATATATATATATATATATATATATATTGTGGCCGACTGACACTCCTTTTGCCCAGTTAATTAAGTAAATGACAACAGGTTAACGTTTCACATCATGTTTATTTATGACATCTCCAGGGATCACAATGAACAGTGATCTTCTGTCTCAAGATTTCACCAGGCCTGTATGTCCTCCTTCTGCAGCACAAAAGCACTTAATGAGTTCAGATAAATAAAGAATAATCTAATGTGGATATGCTGGGTGACTCACAGCACCGGTAGAGAGAGTTCAGCCTTTTCTTGTCATTGGAGCTCATCTCCTTGGCGTTACCCATGCTGACATTGGCGTTGGGGATGGGGATCATGGTGGGTTTTCCGTTCTTGGAGAAAGCAGTCCTGGACACAGGGAGAGTAGAATCAATCATATAAGGGTTTTCACTCTGCAAGTACCCTTTTCAGTTTCTAGTACTTTTTTTTAGTACATGTACACCACTGCTTTTGTTGGCAAACCTGATCCACAGAAATTCTTTGGATACAGTTGCTTAAAAATCAAGTAGCCAGTTAGACCCACTTTCAGCTGCTATCACTGTGTGAGCATGAGTGAGGGAGACTGGGTGGTTTCTCTGACTAAATAGGGACTTGGGGATTGTAGAGATTTAGTTCCTGGTATTGTTTTGAGTGAATAGTGTTAATGCATATGCATGTGCATGTGCTGCTCTCACCTGAAGTACTGCATGACAGAGCCGTAGTCGTAGGGAGTGCCCTGGTTCAGAGTGGCGATCTTCCTGAAGTTGTGCTCCATTCCTGTGCAAAAAGGTCATAACAGCCAAAACCCTGGATAGTGAGCTCTACAGTCCCGCCCACTCTGTAGTCCGCTTTGATTCCAGAAGTACATTTTTCATATACATATTTTTTTCCCCATAGGCTTTTAAAATATTGTTACTTTGTATTATGTTATTATGTATACGTTAAGAGCTCAAAGCCATTGCGGAACCTGATCGGCTGTGTGCTAGCTAATATCCATATCATGGTTGTTTTAAATCCCAAAGTCCATTGAACACACACAATTTGGTAAAATGTTTTTAGTGAATAAGTTAATAACTTAGCAGATTATGAAGTTTCAGAAACACATCTGAAATACAGTGTTAGGTCTTGTGGTCATTAGTTATTGAGCTTTCAAACTGTTAATAATATTTTCTTTTTACTTCCAGAAACAGGAGGTGGGCAGTCACTCTTGAACTCCACTGAGTTCCTATAATGCTTCAACCTTTTTCCCGTTGGTTGTTATTGAATGCATTTGTGTTGAATGTAGGCCTATCTTACCGGACACCACGTTCTCCAGCAGCACCCTGATGTGGTTGTCCCTGTCGGAGCGGGTCTGCTCGTGGTTGAAGCCCAGAGCGTGGAGCAGCTCGTGTTGGACGGTGTTGTGGTACAGACATCCTCCACGGTTCAGAGACACGGTCTGCTTTCCTCCACGACGACCCACATACGACCAACAGCTACAGGCAGGAAACAGTTCAATTACTAGTTTTGACACAAGTCTTTATAATTGATTTTTTATGTAAAGTTTAATTTGGAATGTCCATTAATGCCATGCTGTCTTTCTTTTCTTTATTTATAGAGGGGAACCCAATGTGAGTACTTAGACTCTCACATTCATGAGTGCCCTGTTCAAAATACAATACAATTAAACCAAGTGTATAAGCCCACATAAAACATTAAAACCATGTGCGGGTGTGTGTATAAAAGTACATTACCAGATTATTAAATTACCCTTATGTCATCAAAGTATGCAGTTTTGCTTTTCCTTGGTGTGTTGGCCAACTAGACCTTGGCCTTATGCAATCATATGATATGGTATTTACGGCGTATTGAGAGGAAACAACAATAACATGGTCAATTTTTCAGAACAGGCCTGATTTAAGTCCCTCGGTGTGTTTATTATAGGGCTGCTGAGAAGTGGCTTTACCCGTCTTTGGACTCGATGCTCAGCCAGTCGCGGTCAGAGCTTCTGCTTGGTCTGAAGCGGATGCAGGAGAAGGAGGAGAAGGACTCCAGACCACGAGTGATGATGGACTTTTCCCGGGAAGCTGAGAGGACACAGACATTGGTTGATTGTGGTGTTTGATGGCAGGTCAGTGATGGAGTATGTAGTTATGTTTCTTACAGAAGTGGCTGGCAATGTAATAGGGGACGTAGACCTTTCCATCTGTGTTTTTGCCCCACTTGCAGCCTCTGGAGGTGCAGGGGTCAGCGTTCCTCTCAGCCTCGTTGTCGATGGCGATGTCTCCCTCGATCAGCATGGGCTCACCTTCACGACGCACTGGAGCCACAGTAAGACAACAATAAAAGCTGGAGTTCTGATCAATACAGCCAGTGTTTCCTCCTAACAATAAACTGCTCTATGTGTGAGTTAAATGGCAGTGATTAAAAGTCTGTTTTCTGTTTTCTATTTAAATCAATATCAGGAAAAACCTTATGTCACAAAACCCTATGGTGATGTATACATGTTATAGCATGCTATACTACTATAAAGAGACAGCTTAAAGAGTACACGTTTGAAATAAGTGACAATTACGATACTGGAGAAGTTATCAATAAAATGTAGTACTTTGTTAATAAGGATAGCCTAGACTGAGCAGAACCTGTGTGAAACATTAGATACAGAACACAGAAGCAAGTTCTTACCAATGTTCTTGTTGGCGTTCTCAATGATTTCAGACACAGAAAGGTCTGCAGAAAAAAAAAATCTATAAAATACACACTATTCAGCTTTTTTATGTAAACATATTAGTGGAATGAATCTTACCTGACTGTTGGATAGCATTTGTAAGAAGAAAAAGGAAAATGTTAAAATTCAGTTCTTGGAGAAAGCACATTAAGAATCTGTCCATCTAATGAAGAGCTTACCTCCTCAGCCCAGCAGTAGGCCGAGAGCAGCAGCAGAGCCAGCACGGAGAACCTGTAAGGAGACATCCTGGAGACCTGTGAAGACATGATGTTCCATTGAGCTAAAGAGCAAAGGTGTGGGCTGACACTTGGTAAAGTACAAGAGCTTACCGTAAGATCCTAACCCACAGACACTGAGCCCAGGGCCTGTGCCCTTTTTATACTGGCTCTCCCTCCTGCTATGTGGAGGTCACATGTTCAGGAGATTATAGCTGGGAAAAACATATAGAAGATGCAGCTGACCCAATGCTCAACTTTTTCAACCGTCAGCTTTTGTGAGAAGGTTCCACTGGCTACTGTAATCTGACATACAATTCTGTGATCAATAAATGTTTTCACAAGACTGGATGAACTAGAATAGAATAGGATTGGATGTAACAGGGCTGCATGTTCCGTGCTGGCGCCCCTTTGCCCCATTATCTTACATATGTTTTATATTTATGCTTGTTTTGGAACATGGCTGGTCGCCATATAAATAGGCCGCTTGTCCATGGCGTGCTTGCGGTCTTTCTCGTGCTCACTGTGCACCGCCACGCCCTCCACACCTGGGGCACGCGCTCTTCGTCATGCATGCTCCACGGCTCTGACTGCTGCTAAGTTGAGGCTGCGACATACCTGTTAGCTGCGTTTGACCTGGTGGGACCGGCTGTACTGTTTTCGTCTTTTGTTTGATAACGTTAGTTTGGGGATGGTTTTGGTTTTAGGCTAGTGATGTTGGCACCGTCTTCTACGGCCCTGTACGGGCTTGGCCTGGTACCACATCCTTTTGTTCTGTTTGTCCAGCTCATCAGGTCCACCTTTCTGTGGTTACTTTGTTTTGGGCAGGGGGTTTTGTGGTAACCGGTAACCCGTTTGTAACCCATTTGACTCCTGTGTCCTGTTTAATATGTTTGATCCACCTGGGTCGTAACACTGTACAATACATCAACGCAATTGAATCAAAATTGCACTTTGAATTTTGCAATTATGAAATCAGAATGGCTGAAATTATGTATGTATGAATTTGAACCTAACAGCAAGAGCATGTCAAGATGGATTCTTGTGACTTTGTGAACGCACAAATGTTGCTGCTGTGCGAGGTTAGCAATGCCAACATAACTTATTTAAAAAGTGAAGTAAATTATTGCTTTATATCATGCAATTTCGGGAAATTGATCAAAATGGGAAAAACATGAGAAAATAAAATATAATTGTTATTTATGAGAGCGGATATGGTATAGATTTGACAGTAGGCATTTTTTAGAGTTTAAACACTGAATTTGCTGTTGAGATTGGCAGCACTAAGCAAAAAAAAAAAACACAATCAGAAAAATTACTACAAATAATGTCTGCCTGTGCCAACTTCCTGAATTAGGGGAATACATTATGTCATTGTAAGTATGGAATATTAAAAGCTGGGCATTTTGTAGTTTCTGTAGCAGTTAAGACCGAAAAACTTTGGAAAATGCGTAAATGTGTTGCTTCTGACAAGCCGTGTTACTTAGAACCTGAGGTAGATGTTGTAACAATAGTGCACATATTAAACACATGCAGAGCTGTCACATTTGAGAGAAACTGAAATCTGAACATTAAACTACTTCAAGAATCCTTTGCTTTTCAGAACAAGTTTGTGGAGGTCTAAACTACAGGGTTAGCAGGTTTAACACAAAATAAAACAGGATATTTTGAAGAACAAACCATGCCTCCCATATAATTGCTGTCTCGCAGTTTGCAACCACTAAGATGTTTGATTCAATTGCTATTTGTCCCCCTGCCCCAGTAACAACATCAGCGTTGCCCACCAGTGGGCTCTGTTTGACCACCTCATTAGTCAAAATGGTGCTGATTCAGAAAAGTCCACCATGATGCATACAGTTCAGTATCTCTGAGAGCAGATAAGCACTGGGACGAGGACCAGCTGGAGAGCAGGGTTAGACTAGACTGGTGCTGTGTACATACGTGAAGTTGGGGACTACTACTGTAGTCTCTCTCTCTGCTCTTTTATGCTACATTTCATGGTCCATTCACATGGATTTGTATTGGATTTTTGAAGAACTGTTGTATTTGGAAAAACAATTGATTTTAAAAATGCACCTTTTCAATGTTTTGACAAAACCTCCATAGGTTTGAAGAATCACAAAGAAGTCAGATAAGAGCACATTTCAATAATCCGGTAACTCCAGAAATCAGATAATGATCAGATTTGGAATGTACAAGGCAATAGCTTAGAGCAGCTTACATTAAACCTCTCCTTCATCAGAGCTGAGGTCGTGTGAGGAGCAGTGGGCCACTGCTGTGCAGCAGGCCTTTGCCGGAGCCTTAGCTTGTTGTACATGTTTCAGATGGTTCAAGGCAAGTTCTGACGCAGTAGTATCTATGCAAGTCAATATATCAATTCTGCCTTTGTGCCTTCCCTGCTGTGAGTAAAGCATGAATTGGGGCAACTTCTTTTTACCAGTTGTAACGATACACAATGCATAGACTACTCTCTGATGTTATGTCAAGATTATTTAGTTAATTAGTTTATGATTCTGATTCTGATTAATTGACAATGCTGATTTATTAGGCCATATGTATCAATATTATGATCATAAGAACAATTTGTGAGAATTTTAAGTTTGTTTCAAAAAGCTCAACTTAAAAGTGCCTTTTTATCTGGTTGTTTATTTCTGAGTAATGTTATCTAGAAAGTTTGATTTCAGAAAGCTCATTTCTTCTCACAATAATTGTAACACTAAAATGTCATCTCCCATTCCAGTTCATTATTGAGCTTATATTGACGTGGAAATTAACTGTAAAATAATACAAAAACATACAAAACTATGTTGGTTTATTACGTTTGCACCGGTAAACAAACGGTCCAACTACAGAGTTTCTGCTGCAGTGGCCCAGAGCAATGAGATAACATACTTAAATACTGTCTGAGGTTTAAGTCCTTCCCCAAGTACAATTTACATTCAGGTCAGTCTGGTTGGTCATTTAGCTTTAACTCAGAAAGGTAACACCTTTACATTAGCATCTGAGTACAGGTAAGGATGATCAAACAATATACATGTGAAATAAAACTGCAGACATGTAAATGGAAAACAAAGTTTCCTATAGCCTATATTCAAATTTGTGCCACGTCCTCCTCCCTTTTGGGTATTATATGGACACATCAATATTTAAAATTAAAGACAGACTGTCATGAACATTTCTTTGATTATATTATCTCAAATATCCTTTTAGTTTATTTTGTTGCATTTGAATATTCCATTTAAGTCCATTGTTTCAAGGCAATTTTCATCAATTTTGTTCTTTTAGTTACTTGATCCTGTTCCTGTGTCACTATTGCAGTTCAGCTTAAACTTTAAACTTTACATTTGTTCCTTTCTTTGAACAAATGCCTTTGTTGCTGCTCCCATTATTGGCCATGTGATTTGGTCAATCAGTGCTTCATGTGTCATCTAATACATTTCACCTTTAAATTTAAACCAAATTTTAAATCTGGTTAGGACAGCAGGGAAAATTATGGGCTGTGCTGTCCCTCTGAGCCCTCAAGAACTTTACAAACAGGCCATGAGGAGACAGACCAGGAGCATTCTTTCAGACCCGACACATGTGTTGTACCCTGAGTATGAACTGTTGAGTTCGGGGAGGAGGTACAGGGTACCACGGTGGAAATATAACAGATATAGACATTCATTTGTGCCTGTTTCTGTGGAACTGTTAAATGATAAATGATGTAGAAATGAGTGATGGTGTGTTGAGAGAGATGTACTGCACCCTGGGTATGGTTTTGTTTGTTTTTTGTGGTGTGAGCAGCCCATTGGTCCAAGAAAAATTTCTCCTAAGGGAGACAAATAAAGAAATCTTGAATCTTGATCATTTCTCTCAGGCATCCCCTGTCCTTAGATCCTCCTTCTCAACAAGGAAAAGTGCCACAAAAACCCCCAAAGAGAAACCTTGCTGAGAGCCACAGTGAAAGAGATCCACTCCCACGGACGGACAGGCTGATGTTTAATCCCAGTTTGTTCCACCTCAGAGCAAGACATTCAGCTGCTTTTGTTCTTCTTAGCTCTGTGGCTGTGCTCTGGTGATATTCCATCCACTTCAGGAACCCTATGGCTGTAGTTTATCCAGGTTGCTCGGTTAGCCATTTTCAGTATCTTCTCCACCTCGACATCAATGCCTTCTTTAGTGTCTCCATCTCTCTGGTTCGGCTTCTCGTTAAACTTCTCCTCAATCGTCCTGGTTCCTCTCTCTTCCGTCAGTAATTTTGAAAGAAAACAAAAGCTAAGTGTCAGGATCCCAGTCTGTTCCTGTTTTCTGTGCTGTCTCCCCCCCTCTCCCTTCTGTGTCTGTGTCTGGAGCTGGGCGGAGATTCTGGCACCACCCACTACACACCTGCAGCCAATCAACACTCAAGCCTTCACCTCTAAAGTACAAAGGGACTGGGGATTTCTGTACATGTTGTCTGATCGATGATGTCTTCAGTGTATCCTCCGTGGTACAGTTCTGCTTGGTTCAGTCTGTTTTTTTTGGTTCAATCCCGTTTTTTGGCCCCACCTTGCACCTCTGCCTCTGATCCAGCTTTCCTCTATCAGCTCTTCCAATCAGCATTCACATTCACTCGATTGTAATAAACTGTGTAATTTTCCCTCCGAGTCCCTAGCTTTGATCCTCCACACATTACAACACTATCTTTAAAAAAAAGCTGCATTAAGGCATACTTTCCTTATACACAACATTCTCATGTTAGCCAATTGCCTTCCCATTAGAAATATTCTTTTACAACATGCTTTAAATAAAGTGGATCATGTATTGTTGAGTATTAACAAGCACCCCTTTGTTAACTGGAAGTCACCTATCATTTTAAACAGATCCTACTGTTAAATATAACATAAATCAAGTAAATTTTAAGACAGGAAAGATCATCATTAATCATTGACTGCATCAATGGAAACTAAAACTGTATGTTGGTATATTACATTTTTGCCAGGAAGACAGTCTGTCCATTTAGCCTTATCTCAGAGTGGTAACACCTTTACATTAGCATCTGAGTACAGGTAAGGATGATCGAATGATGGACATGTGAAAGAAAACTGAAGACATATAAATGGAAAACATAAACTGCAGACACAAGCATATTGTCTTGACTCTTTAATCAACAGTTAGGAGGAAATGTTCCACATTTTCCTTGTTCACATCTCCAGTGGCCACAGTGAGCAGAGGTCTCCTGTCTGGAGTTTAGAGCAGCCCTGGATGTCCTCCTTCTGTAGCACAGAAAAAAAAAAAATGAGTAAGAAGGTCCAAAGCAGACCTATTCTTTAGTTTCCTCAGATTTTTCACAGGGTCATGGTCTCTGGGCCGGAAGTGCACACCACCACTTTTAGAACAATTAGATCTGGTTTAGTAATTATACAGTGGTCCCTCGTTTATCGCGGGGGTTATGTTCTAAAAATAACTCGCAATAGACGAAATCTCCAAAGTAGTCGGCTTTATTTTTTACAATTATTATCTATGTTTTAAGGCTGCAAAACCCCTCACCAAACACTTTATACACTTTTCTCACACAGGCATTAACATTTTCTCACATTTTTCTCTTGTTTAAACTCTCAAAGTTCAAACCTTCGTAGGTGCCTTTGTCAGTGCAGAACGTTTCATCGACATTGTGAGTTTAGTTGGGGAGAAAACTTGCAAACATACAGCACTTCAGAGTCACACTGCTAGTGTTCCTGTTTGTTTTTGTGTGTAGGCAGCACGGTGGCTGAGTGGCTCATGCCTCACAGCAGAAGGTTTGGTTGATCCCCGGGTCACCCAGGCCTTTCTGTGTGGAGTTTTTCATGTTTCTCCTCGTGTCTGGATGGGTTTCCTCCGGGTACTCCGGTTTCCCCCATCAACCAAAACATGAACGCCCTTCGAGACAACTGTTGTTGTGATTTTGGGCGTTACAAAAATAAAATGAATTGAATTGATCGAACATTTTATGTAAATTTGACTGAACACATTCTGTACTGTACAGGAGACACGGCACGGAGGAGACTGATGGACAATGGTCTATAGTCCCTTAGCCAATCAGGACAAAGAACACAATGGTCTACAGTTCCTTAGCCAATCAGGATGTAGAACACAATGCACATTCATACACTTAAAAAAAAAGAAAAAGAAAAAACATGCAAAATTACACACAAAAAAAAAGTCCGCAAAAGGCGAGGCTGCGAAAGGTGAACCACATCATAGTGAGGGACAACTGTATAACAAATATCTAAACTAGGACTAACTCAGAATTAAACTAGGGCTAAAGCAGAATTGGTGAACTAAAAACCAGAACCAAACCATGCCTAGTACTAACCCAGACAAGGACTAACTAAATCAGTAAACACAAGAAAATATTTGAATAATTTTGGAAGGTGGCCTGCGGGTCAGATAAGATCGTTTGGAGACACTAATCGGAACCAGTTGAATAGGCCTGGTGTAAAGTATCCTGGTTATGTGAGTAGCACTCACAGCACTGGTACAGGGTGTTGAGTCTCTTGATGTCGTTGCTGCTCATCTGCTGGGCATTGCCCAGGCTCACATTGGGGTCAGGGATGGGGATCATGGTAGGCTGTCCGTTCTTGGAGAAAGCAGTCCTGGACACAGGAGTAAGGTGTGTGTATTGTAGATGGAGAGACACTTTGTGTAAGCTGGTGCTGCTCTCACCTGAAGTATTGCATAACGGAGCCGTAGTCGTAGGGAGTGCCCTGGTTCAGAGTGGCGATCTTCCTGAAGTTGTGCTCCATTCCTGTGAAAAAAGATTTACTAAATGGTAATATTAGGTTTTATTATTTCTTTGACTGTTTTGGTCAGATATTGAAAACCTTCCAATATCTTGCATTTCTCAATAAGCTCCCGCAGTGTGTCTTCCCAGTTTGTGTATCAGATGTGTCGTGCATGCGTACAGTGGAAATGGAAGCATGATGCTAAATATTGTATCCCAGAAAAAAACTTAAAAAAATATTTTTGTGGAATTTAATTTGTGAACTGTACTACACCTTTACTTCAGTGTGTGGTCCTTGCTATTGGTGGTTTCCAGATTCTAGAATGCGATGTCATAATCTCAATGGGGAGCAAAAGTCAGATTTCTCTATTGATGGCATTGTATTTTGTCAAGGACAATCAAGAAGGTCCTGTGTCTTACCGGAAATCACATTCTCCAGCAGCACCCTGATGTGGTTGTCCCTGTCAGAGCGGGTCTGCTCATGGTTGAAGCCCAGAGCGTGGAGCAGCTCGTGCTGGACAGTGTTGTGGTACAGACATCCACTACGGGCCAGAGATACCACCTGCTTACCCCCACGGCGACCCACATATGACCAGCAGCTGCAGGCAGGAGGACAGGGCACTGGTAAGTCAATCACATAAGACTTTAGCACAGAGTTCATGGGCAAAACTGCATTAGAAGGAGTCAGACCACTCTTAAAGGTAATATATTACATAAAATTGGCTCCTGAGGGTGGTAGCCATGTTATAATGCTGTTACCTCTTCAAAACATAACTGGAATTGTGTTTTGTGTCATTCACACATGTTTGAGTAACTATTATTATTAGTCTGCCTACAGCTTTTTACCTTTAGTTCAATGAAGATGGGCAATTCCAGGGCTGAAATTGTTAAAATGATTCTGGTGAAGGTGTACGAAGTTTAAAAACACAATGGAGAAGAACGCAGCCTAAATTTCCTGTGTCCGTGTGTAAAACATGTGAATGAAACTAAACACAGCTCCGGCTATGTTTGTGATGAGGAAACAACAACATAACATAGATTTCAAAAATGTCATAATATGGGTCCTTTAAGTTGAATTATCTTGAGCAAGACCATCCTGGACCTGGAGTATAGTGAGGAAACATAGGATCAATCTCCTGTTTAGCATAAAGACAATTAAATGTATAAAAATCAAATGTATTTAAAAAAAAAAATTACCTTAAAATCATGCATAACTTAAACTGATCAAAATGTTGACATCTGGCTGCAACAATGAAATTGTCAAGTCACTATGAAAATAATTGTAATAATCTGGACTAACTCTGGACTCTGGAATAGACACATGAAAATACCTTGTAACAAAGACAGTGGCATTATTAAATCCAAAAATGTCCAAAAATCAATGATCAGTAAAAGGCTTCTCTCCCTTCAGACTTCAGTCAGTATATGTCAACCTTTTCAAACTGTATTTTAAAAATCTCAGTCTTCAATAGAAATAACCATTTGACCAGACTAATGAAAAATAGATGAATGAGGGATGCTTTTTGTCACTCTAATGCTGAAGACCTAATAGCTTCTTGAGATTAACTAAACTGATTTTCAAGCAGACTGTTATTGGAGAACTGCTGATTATTGCAGTCATATTTACCCATCCTGAGACTCGATGCTCAGCCAGTCGCGGTCATTGCTTATGGTGGGTCTGAAGCGGATGCAAGAGAAACTGGAGAAGGACTCCAGACCACGAGTGATGATGGACTTTTCCCGATCAGCTGACAGGACACAGAAACAGGTCGATTGAGTTAGTTGTTGACAGGTGATACAGTGTTGGTACTTACAGAAATGGTTGGCGATGTAATAGGGGACGTAGACCTTGCCGTCACTCCATTTGCCCCACATGCAGCCATAGGAGGTGCAGGGGTCAGCGTTCCTGTCAGCATCATTGTCGATGGCGATGTCTCCCTCAATCAGGATGGGCTGGCCTTCACGACGCACTGGAGCCACAAAGCAATGGCATAAACTGTTGTTACAATATTCTCGGAAAACTCTCAAAAAATGAAGGTTACTTACCAATGTTGGCGTTGGCCTTCTCCAAAACTTCAGAGACAGATGGGCCTGTGCACAGATAGCAAAGTATGCTAGTGGCTAATTTGTTATTGCGCTTTTAAAATGGGATGATCTATAGTATGGGATGCTTGCTGATTGTGTTGTGATGTCACTTTGAAGGGGGAGTAAGGGACGCAAAAACGTCAAAAACAAAACTGAAATCAGTTAAATATTTGAATACATTGTTTTCCACCAAAATAGCATTTTCAAAACAATAAAAGGTATATAAATATATTAACAATCAATGCCGAATAGTGTAACTATCCATTTGTTTTTCAATTTCAAATTAAAAAGGAAAAAAAGCATTTTCATTTTTGTTCAGGAAATCAAATCAAATGAATGAAAGGCATAGGGACTGTGTAATAAACACATAAGATTATAAAGAGGAATAGCTGTTTACCTTCCTCGGCCCATGAAGAGGGCACGATCAGCAGGGCCACAAACATCCAGGCGAAAACAAACATGGCTGCAGCAGACTAGAACATAAACACATAAAATGGTGATTCTTGAGAATTGGGACAAAACAAAATCAGAAGATGTCCGAACCACCTCAGCTGGCTCCTCTCGACGTGGAGGAGCAGCTCCTCCCGTGTGACCGGGCTACTCGCCCTATCTCTAAGAGAACACCCTGCCAACAGACTTCAAGTCCTCCACCTGGGGCAGGGACTCTGCCCACCCACAGAGGCCTTTTTCTGGTCGAGAACCATGGCCTTGGATTTGAAGGAGCTGATTCTCATCCCAGACGGTTAACACTCAGCTGCAAACCGCCCCAGTGCTGCAGGTCCTGGTTCGATGAAACATCAGGAAAACATAATCTGCAAACAGCAGAGATGAGGTCCTGTGGTCCCCAAACTGGAGTCCCTCTAGCCCCTGAACTGGACCCCCCTCTGGCCCCTAACTGTGCCTAGAAATTCTGTCCATAAAAACAATGAACAGAACCGATGATGAAGGGCAGCCATTTCAGAGTCGAACGTGCACCGGGGAACAGGTTTGACTTACTGCAGGCAATGTGAACACAGCTCCTGCTCCAGTCGTACAGGGACCAGACAGCCCTTAGCAAAGGGCCCTGGACTCCATACTCCTGGAGCAGGACACCACGAGGGACACGGTCAAACTCCAATGAACCCTCGAGGACCTGATGGAGAATATAGAATTGGTTCAGTGTTCCGTGACCAGGACGAAAACCACACTGCTCCTCCTTCATCCGAGGTCTACGGTCCCTGGAATGGACCTTACCGGGGAGGTTGAGAAATGTGATTCCCCTGTAATTGGAACACACTCGTGGGTCCCCCTTCTTAAACAGAGGGACCACCACCCCAGGCTGCTAGTTGAGCGGTACTCTCCTTGACCGCCACACGATGTTGCAGATGCAAGTCAACCAAGACAGCCCTACAAGATCCAGAGATTTAAGATACTCGGGACAGATCTCACCCACCCCTGGAATCTTGCCAACCACCTCGGTGACTTCAGCCAGGGTGATGTTGGTGGACGGTTTGCCAGAATTTCTTTGAGGCTGACAGATAGTCCTTCTCCATAGCCTGCCCGAACTCCTCCCAGCCCCAAGTTTTTTGCCTCTGCGACTGCATGGGCTGATGGTACTCGTCAGCTGCCTCAGGAGTCCTACAATCCAACAGAGCCTGATAGGACTCCTTCTTTAGCCTGATGGCGTCCCTTACCTTCGGCATCCACCACCAGTTTCATGGTTTGCCACCGTGACAGGCACCACAGACCTTATGACCAATGTTCCCTCTAATTTTTCACGAGTCTGAGCAAACACGCAAACTCCCTGAGCGGCCCCATGGACCAGTGTGAGCAACATCAGACGTGCGCACTGCGGTCATCAGACGTGCGCGCTGCGGTCATCAGACGTGCGCGCTGCGGTCATCAGACGTGCGCGCTGCGGTCATCAGACGTGCGCGCTGCGGTCATCAGACGTGCGCGCTGCGGTCATCAGACGTGCGCTCTGCGGTCATCAGACGTGCGCTCTGCGGTCATCAGACGTGCGCACTGTGGTCATGCTGCATCGCATCCATCCAAGTTAAATGGTTTATTAAGAGAATCAAATTACCACATTTACATTTCTGTTATAAGATTTTTAATTAAGTGCTTTAGCCACTTATACAATGAAAATGACAAAAATCTTGCTCATGACCTGTGTAGTATGTTGATGCTATTGGAAGTATAAATATTTAATTTTAACTATGGAAAAACATGAGCTTCCAACCAAACCAAGCCAATTGTAAACTCCAATGTTGAAAACACACTTAACATTTTTATGATAAAGCTCTGACTTGTATCATGAGTATAATCCATTGTGTGAAGCTTTTGCTGTGACTGAGTGAGATTGTCCTACTGTGTCTGGGAGACAGTCCGGTAAATCTTTTTCAGTATATGACACAATCATTTGATTTTTACAACTCATAAACTAGTGACACAGATTGGCATGAGTTAATGCTAATGATTACGCATGATATATTTGACTCACAATTAAGTCAATAGCAGAATAAACCTCGCTTACCGATCAGGAACAGCATCCAGTCCATCAAAACATAAGGTCCTCTGCTCCTGAGTCCACCATGAGATCTTGACTCGGTTCCACGAACCACTCCGGGTCCGAGATGCCTCTAGTTTAACTTGTACAAACATCCAGTGTCCTCGGTCGCGTACTTCCTTTGTTTTGTCCGTTTCCTCATGTTTAAAACGCAGAACTGCTACAAAACAGTGCGTAACAGTGCGCCTGAGGGCGGGCCTTCTGAATGGTAAGGGGTTAAACAGCACTTAGAATCATTAGCGAGTCTTCACTCCACATCGGCCACATTGGCTAAAACTCTGGTAGCAGCACATGAGGAGCCTGTCAATGACGTTGATAAGCGGCGCAAATGCGTATGTGAATCACATAATTGTCTGGAGCAGCTCGTCCCGGTCACACTCACTGACTCACATTGAAAAATAGCGCAGAATGAATTGTTGTGTGTTTATTTTATTTTCAGTTCCGGTTCAATTTTTTTTGTGTGCAGCACAGATTTTCTGTGCGCGGAGACTGTGTCAGCAGTGCGCAATTGCGCACGCGCGCAGCTTAGAGGGAATAGTGCTTATGACCACAGCTACAAGCAGCTGCATTGACAATAGGTGGAGAACACAGCCCACTTGGACTCCATGTCCCCAACCTCCCACGAGGTCTGGGAGAAGCTCTCCCGGAGGCGTGAATTGAAGACCCTGCTGACAGAGGGCTCCACCAGACGTTCCCAACAGATCCTCATGATACACTTGGGTCTTCCAGGTCTGTCCGGCTTCCTCCTCTATCAGTGGATCCAACTCACCACCAGGTGGTGTTCTACAACTCTGCCCCTCTCTTCACCCGAGTGTCCAAGACACACGGCCGAAGGTCAGATGACACCATGACAAAGTTGGTCATCGACCTCCGGCCTAAGGTGTCCTGGTGCCATGTGCACTGATGCCCTTGTGCACGAACATGGTGTTCGTTATGGACAAACTGTAAGCAGTATAGACGTCCAATAGCAGAACAGGGAGGCCGTTTTTCCGGATCATCCCTCTCTAGTTGTCACTACCACTGCTCATGTGGGCATTGAAGTCCCCCAGTAGAACAACGGAGTCCCCGATTGGTGCACTGTCTAGTACCCCTCCTAGGGACTCCAAGAAGGCTGGGTACTCTGCACTTCTGTTCCGACCTGAAAAACGGAAGGATGTGACCCATTGTTTCACTGTCTCCACAGCCAGATGCTGTGTCTGTGGACTGAGCTGAGACACCTGTGCCCGAGTGCTGCCCAGTCCTCTTCGCACCTGCCCCTTATAAAACCCTTTGCATGAGCCCACAGGAGGGCAGACCCACGTCATCCGTTTGGGTGCTTGCATTCGAGCCCCAACCCCAGGCCTAGCTCCCTGGTTACTACATATTACATCCCCTGAAATAGTTTGGTCAGTTCTCACTCTTATTGTAAGCCCCCGATTGGCTGATCATACTGTGACACTAGTGCCTCAAAGAGTCAATGCATAAAAATTTTAATTATAATGTAATAAATCAATATATTTTTTTAGGGACAAAGTTTTTACTCAGAACCTTCCTTTGCATTACTTACTTATAGACATATAACTCGTAAACATAGAATTCTTTTGAAAAGTCATTTTCAAACCCTTTGTTTTCTCCTGACCCTCAAGAATCACCAAAATATACGATTCAGGTCAAATGTATGGATAAATCTGTCTTACCTGAAGCTCCAGGAGCAGATCCTCCACTTCTCAACTCATCAGCTCTTTTATACCCTCCTGATAATACTTGTGTATCAAACCATATCTCACTGCCTAACCTCTTATCACATTCAGTGGAACTTTGAGTGTGAACTTGAACAGGTGTTGACCACAGTTATTCTCAGAAGTACTGCGCAATCTTCACTTTTATTTGAACTGTGTTTGGGCCAAGGATGCAGAGACATGGTCATAAATATACAAGTTTAAGTGTGAAACTTATCTGGTGGAAGATCTGAAACCTGCTTGACTTCATAAAAATGTTTTTGGTTTGCGTGGAATATGCCATAGTATGGCATTAAATATCTATTTGGCCTTTATTAGTGCTTTTATTGCTAAAACATACTTTGAAAGAGAAACAAAAACATGTATTCTTACTGTAAGCAGGATCAACTCCACAGATTTTAACTGTAACTTGGGTGACACATTCTGGATATTCTAAGGATATAGATACATAGCCATACTGTGGAGAATTCTAGGCAAAGCAATAATGTATACAGTGGTGGTGCGGGTGTCGGACTCTCAACCAGGAAGGTTGTATAAAGCACCTTTTTTAAAAAGTCATATCTGCAGAATTTTGTAAGTAAACAGTGTAAATAAGCTCATATCAACTAGTCATTTGTATCTCCAACATTAGTCAAATGGTTATATATAGTTTTGCTGACAATCAGGCTTTTTTTTTTTTTTTTTTTTTTCCACAAGTTATTTTTCTGTAGCTAAAGCTGCCCCAGTGAACACAACGTCTTCTCTGTCTGGAGATGTTCCTCTGCAAAAGAAACACAACTCGTGAGGAGGTCCTAGCAAAGCAGAGGAGATGGTGCCTGTGGTAGCACTCACAGCACTTGTACAGAAGGTTGAGTCTCTTGATGTCACTACTACTCATCTGCCTGGCCGTGCCGAAGGTTACGCTGGAGTCAGGCCAGGCCACCAGAGTGGGCCTCCCGTTCTTTGAGAAAACCGTCCTGGGTGAGGGGAGAGAGTGGGAACTTTATGGTAAATAGTCACATTTTTATATAGCGCCTTTCCACCTTCTAGGCTCTCAAAGCACTTTACATCAAGGAACCTCTCGCCCATTCACACACTCATACATCAGTGTCCACTGTCACTGGGGGCACGGGGGTTAAGTGTCTTTCCCAAGGACACCATGGCAGCATTCATCTGTGGGGGCTGGGATTGCACCACCAACTTGTGAGTCAGTGGGTCTGACTGCTGAATCACTGATGTTTATGTCAGAGCAGGATTTGAACCGCCAAATTTGAATCAGTGAACAAACGCTCTACTAACTGAGCTACTGGAACCACTGAGCTACTGTCGCCCTAAACTCGGAGATATGATTTTGGTATTAATGATGCACTATCCACTACTTGATTGTTCCTAGCGTTAAGATTCATGTAATATTGAGGAACATTCCAGACAAAACAATAACATGTCACCTGCCTGTCTCTATGGATGTATACAAGTTACACCTTGGTTAGAATGCAAATTTGTCAAGATATTTCTTAGCAATAAAAAGGTTTGTAATTGAGCTAATGCCTCATTTTATCAATGCCCACATATGCTTAAAGCCATAATGTGGAGCATTCCAGGTAAAGTAATATCATCCCCATGGAGACAAGTAGTAGTGCTCCTTTAAGGACAAGTCTTGATATCACTATATCTATAGCGCAATATCATTGTAAAAGCACAATTTTTTGGCTAAATAAGAGTGATTTCTTCAATATTATCACAATTCAGGAAAGTTTGTGAGCCTGTTTGTTTGTCCTCACTTGTGGTACTGCATGACAGAGCCATAGTCATACGGAGAGCCCTGGTTCAGAGTGGCAATCTTTCTGAAGTTATACTCCTGTCCTAAAGGCAAAAGACATGAAGAATACAAGATGAAATCATGGATGTTTGGATGGATGACCACATGTTGGACATATGAAGTATATTTGTAAGAAGTATTGTATTGTAAGTATTTGTAAGACAAATGGGCAACTTCCTGAAATAATGCCACCATGTGGGTGTCCTCTCTTTTCAGTATAAATCCTCCTGTGCGTTACCAGACTGGACATTTTCCAGCAGCACTCTGATGTGGTTGTCCCTGTCGGAGCGGGTCTGCTCGTGGTTGAAGCCCAGAGCGTGGAGCAGCTCATGCTGGACAGTGTTGTGGTACAGACATCCTCCTTGAATGGACAGGGAGAGCAGCTGCTTTCCCCCACGACGCCCAATGATGGACCAGCATCTGCAGACAGGAACAGACAGAAAAGACACATTTATCTACCTGAAGGACTGTTTATAGAAGAGCTTTGAAATGAGTTTAGCCTGTGGCCACTGTGCATTCTTGGAGTTGCACACGGGTATACAATTGCCATGTAAAATGACCCGGACACCAGTTTTATCTCCCTGAGTTCAGATTGGCTTGATTAACTGATCGATTAGCCAATCAATAACATGCATGGTCATTCCATAATAAAACAAATGTGGCTTCTTATGAGCAGAAAAAGAAAGGAAAAACATAGCGAATTTCTGCCGAATGAATGAGAGAACTGCAGAGAAATTGCACTTGTAGGCCTACACCACAGCCTGAGAACCACTCAGCTGGTAGACTTGTTGCGAACCGCATGTTGTTTTGTGAACTGGGGAATGACTTTACCCTTGTCGACTGGACTCGATGCTGATCCAGTCCCGGTCAGAGCTCCTCTTGGGTCTGAAGCGAATGCAGGAGACAGAGGAGAAGGACTCCAGACCACGAGTGATGATGGCCTTTTGACGAGAAGCTGCAGTGGCACAAACCAATGATCATTGTTGTTTAGTCAGACTTTGAATGTTGTCTCTGATAATGTGTTTCTTACAGAAGTGGTTGGCGATGAGGTAGGGGATGTAGACCTTCCCATCTGTCCATTTGCCCCACAGACAGCCTCTGGAGGTGCAGGGGTCAGCGTTCCTCTCTGACTCGTTTTCTATAGCGATATCTCCCTCGATCAGGATGGGGTCACCTTCACCACGCACTGAAGACACAAAGTGATGAGCTTTAGACTCTGAATGTTAAATCATCTTGGGCATCAGTGGTCATAGACTTACCAATGTTTGCATTGGCTTTCTCCAGAATCTCAGAGACAGACAGGTCTGCACAAAAAAGTGGAAAAAGTCAGACTTTGTTAAACTGTTTTGTGTTTGAGAGGGTACGGGGACAGTACCTGACTATTTGTTCAGCGCAGCATTGGGAAAGAAGAAACAAATTACATTAAATCGATCAAATCAAAATAAGATGTAGTAAATCTTCAATGAAGCGCTTACCTCCTCAGCCCAGCAGTAGGCCGAGAGCAGCAGCAGAGCAAGCACGGAGAACCTGGAAGGAGACATCCTGGAGACCTGTGGAGACACGATGTTCCATTGAGCTGAAGAGCAAAGGTCTGGAATGACAGTGAGGTACAAGTGCTTACCATAAGGTCCTAACCCACAGACACTGAGGTCAGGACCTGTGCCCTTTTTATACTGGCTCTCCCTCCTGCTATGTGGAGGTCACATGTTCAGGAGATTATAGCTGGGAAAAACATATAGAAGGTGCAGCTGATCAGGCTCCTGCCTCTCAGGGCAATAGTTAAGAAACACTGGACCACATTGAGTGAGAGATTTGAATTTTGTGACAAATATGCCCTGGGCAGGCATATTATACATGCTGGCAGCTTCCTCAGTGAAACACACACACACAGCTCCGCACAGAAAGGGTGAGATTTGAACATTCAGATGACAGTGAAACTATTCTAGAAGTACTCTCTCTGGTAAAAAGTTACATTTACTGGAATACCAAACACTTCTTCTGTGTACCATACTTGATCAGTGTGGGCAGGTGTGATCGTTATGGCCTTAAGTTACTCATTATGGAGAGGGACAGGGTTTTATAATAATTGTAAAAGTATATAATTCAAATGTATTGAGATAAATACAACATTGGGGTTTTCGCAGTTATTGTGCTGGTGTCACTTGCTGCTGTGTCCCTCTGGTGCAGTGGTTCTCAAATAGTGCGGTGCGTATGACTCCGGGAACATGCTTTTCTTTTGCCGCACTAGAATAAAGTGTAATTGCGTGTCCACTACTGTAGTTGGCAGTTGCGCTCTCATTGTCAGAGTGTGCGCAGGCCCTATACCATAGAGCTAATACTATGCCGTGTACGTTCGCAAACCCTACACTGTAGGTACAGCAAAGAGCAGGAGAGAGCGAACAGATCGTAACACAGGACAATGAACAAGAGACACTTTTGCTAAAGAGACACTATAGAAATTTTTTTTAACAAGGATGAAAAAAAAGGCAGAGATAGATGGAGGTAATGAGATGCACGAAAGTCACCCGAAAAGTAAAGTCCAGATAAACATTGAGCAGGAGCTGAGAGTTGCAGTATCAGGCTTCAAACCCCGTTTTGAAAAGCTGTGCCCTGCAAAACGTGCTCATTGCACCATTAATCCTGACTTCATTTTGATAAAGAAGAAAAAAGAGAAGAAATTGTTTTATTCATTTTTGTCTTGTTAATGTTGCTGATCAATGGATGTATTATTATTTATTGATTTTATTTAGTTTTAATCTTTTAATGTGATATTTATTTAATTTTAATGTTAGGGGGCACTGCTCTGGTTGAACATGTCAGAGGCTACTGAGCATGTGCACCATCACAGTTATCCACTAGAGAGTGCTCTTTAGCCAGCACATTTAGGGAAACATGGCAGAACATAACACTGGAGATAAGAAAATGTAGTGCAGAGCTATGCAACTTCATTTTCCTGAGGCCACATTTTTGGTAAGGTTGTCGCGTTTGAAGTTTTAACACATTTGAAGCTGCACAAAATATCCCCAACACCAAACCTGGTTCAATAACAATAGAACAACTGCTTTAGTGGATTTTTGTGAAAATTAAACATATAAGGCTTCACCAACATTGCTCTGCCAAAATGCCAATCAACTAGGACTAAACCAATTACAAAACTAAGAACCAGTGTGGAAGTGAATGAATAATGACTATAGTGTAGTGCTTTGAGAGGCTTTGACAAACCTGTAAAGCACATTACAAGTGTAAGGCATTATTATTATTATTATTATTATTAACCAAGGACCAAACCAGGACTAAACTAGGAATAACTAAACCAGTAAAAATATATATTAATATTTTAATATTTGGATGTTGGGCTGCAGGGTGAAGTAAATAATTTGGAGGGCATTATGCAATGACAGCTTCTGTGTTTAAACCTAAAAATGCCCCTCTCTGATCTGAATGGTCACTACCTAAACCCCCTGCACCTGCAGCCTCTAACCCTCGGAATTCTAAGAGCGCAGGCTACTTTAACACATGACAATACTGCAATAAATATAACAATGAATAAATAAACAATCGCGTTCAAATCTTGTTTTCAGATTCCAGAATAGATGATATCATCTTCTCACAAAGGCTGCAAAATATCCTACAAAAAAGTACCACAAATGTTGACCCTGATCATTTCTATTAGTGAGTGTCCTTTGACCTCACAATACAATGACAACATTTTGCATAGTTCTAGTAATTGTACCTGCCCCTCACCATTAAATAATATAGACCCATGGACTGTTGTGATGTAATTTGGAGTATAGAACAGACGAAAGAGCATCTGCAGTGTTTCCTGGCACTGTAACCCTCAGGTGTGCTAAGCCTACTTCCCCTGTGCTGTTGGGAAACACTGGGCCTCACATGTGTGATGGGATGTGAAAATGGGTTTATATTGACCACAGAATGTAGTCTCTGTGCTAATTAGACAAGTGAGTCTCACAGAGCAACATCATATCAGCTGGTTAGCTACCAGAACATGTCTTACTCACCATTAAAACAGATCATTGTGTTTATTTATGCAGTCTTTCAAAATATGTTCCTGCTTTAGGTGGGTAATATGTGCCAACACTATTGCAGCTCTATTGCATTATTGCAAATAGAGAAGTGCCGGTCACCTGCAGCGTGCACTGACTCTCAGCACCAGTGAGACTATTCCCTGAGGTGTGTTTATTCACAGAGAACTCAATGTACTTTTTAAGTGGGAGAATAAAAGCAGATTGTATATTTTGAAAATAGTACATTTTTAAAGGTCCTATATCACGCACAATTTTAGCCATGTTAGAAAGTTGTTGCCTCCTCTAAACATACTTGGAGCTGTGTTTTGATCCATTCATACATCTTTGCATAATCCTGCATTGTTGGGCTGTCTACATCTCTAAAAATTGCTCGGTTCCATCTCGTGACGCCATTTAGTGATAGTTCTAAAGTAAGTATTTTAGCCTCATTTGAACTGTTGTACACTACTCTGGAATGACCATAAGATGTTGCCTTAAAAAATATATTGACATTGTCAATAGAAAATCTCTAATATCTGCTGCAGAATGAGGAGTGAAGCAGTTTAATACTTTAGATACTCCACGAAATACTTTATGGATATGAATCTATCAAATTCCAGCGTGGATAAAGACAAAGCTGTCCCACATCTCCAATTTTGTTTGCCCTTTATATTGAGTCCCTGGCACAGTGGCTAAGACGGACTGAAAGTATAAAGGGCATCAGTGTAAATGGAGAAGACCATAAGGTTGCTTTGTATGCAGATGATGTTTTGGTCTATCTATTTGACCCAACTAATATGTTTCCAGAGGTGATGGCACTTTTACAAACATTTGGCAAATACTCAGGATATAAACTGAATATACAAAAGACCCAACTTTTATCTTTCAATTATTCACCTCCGAAACAAATTCGTGACAAATATTTTCTTAATTGGGATCAAAAAACACTGAAATATTTGGGTATTTATTTACCAAAGGATATTGCAACACTGGCAGAAATTAATTACAGCCCTTTATTAATTAAAATTAAAGAAGATATCAGAAGATGGAACTCTGTTTCCTTTCTGAGTCTGAACCACAGAATTGAAAGTGTGAAAATGAGTATACTCCCAAGATATCTTTTCTTATTCCAAGCTCTTCCAGTGGAAGTTACTTCAAGAGAATTCTCAGAATTAAATAGAATCATTTCTAGATTCATCTGGTAAGGAAAAATACCCAGGGTTAAATATAAAACTTTGCAGCTTTTAAAAGGAGAAGGGGGCATGGCCCTACCATACTTTCAAGGATATTTTTATGCTGCACAACTCAAGCCTCTTATTAATATGTGCTCCCCAAAATTTCAAGCTAGATGGAAAGATATATAACTTGTAGTTAAAAACCCTCCAATACATGCAGTCTTGGCCCATACAAGCCTGGATTCTTATATCAAGGATATAAAGAATCCTTTTATTAAAACTCAGTTAAAAATTTGGATGAAAGTAAAAGGAGAATATCTGTTAGATGATAAAATAGAAATCATATGGTTTGCCCTGTGAATGTATTCCACTGTCTGAAAATAAAGAATTACAAAAAAAAAAAAAAAAAAAAGACTGTTTTTGAAGCTGAGCTGAAGGTCTGAGCAGGTGTGCCCCCATACACTTTTAAAAATGTCAGTTTATCAGGGGATACGCAGTTACAGACAGGCAATATTTGCAACTTGACTAAGTAATAAATACAGAGAGTTATTTAACACGTGAAAAAGTAGTTACATTTACTTTACATGACACATACATTTAGTAACATTTATACTGCCTCACAGTCACATCTAGCCCTTGATGGCCATTTTTGCTCATGTGGCCCTTAGTGAAAATGAGTTTGATGCCCCTGATATAGGACCTTTAAAGTCCTGCTGAAGTTCAGACTCACATGTATAAGTGGCGCCAGATTGGATCTATCATGCATGCATTTCAAGTGGCATTCTTCATTTGGTGTTCCAAGCATGTCCCACTGGGAGGAGGCCCCAGGGAAGAACCAGGACACACTGGAGGGAGTATGTCCCTTGGCTGGCCTGGGAAATCCTTGGGAAGTCCCACCAGAGGTGCTGGAGGACATGTCTGGGGTGAGGGAAGGCTGGGAGTTAGACTGCTGCTACCGTGACCTGGCCCCAGATAAGAGGAAGAAAATGGATGGATGAAAGAATGGATCATTCTCCATTTCAGTTTAAATTGTTTTTGTTTGGAGAAGCAATTTGTTTTTTTCACTGAGAAAGCTGCCAGCATAGAGGTGCCAGACTGATTCACACAATGTTTAGGAAAGACATTTACTCAGACTGAATTCAAATGAAGTCTGGATGTTTTCAGACTTCATTTGCTGTGTTTCTTTTGCATACGTTTGAAATCGGTCTTTACCAAAACACAGTGGCTTTGTAATAATAACAGCCACTTCCCCCTGTGCAGTTTCTAAATGTGAACCTGTCCATATTTGGAGCTGATGGGCACATGGCTCTTGTATAAATGCGCAAGGCTGTTTCCTCTTCATGTCTTCAGGGCTTCAGGTGTGGTGGTGTTCAACTGGAGGTCATCATGTTTCAGATTGTGCTTCTCTGCTCGCTGCTCTGCTCCACTCACACCTTCTCCATCACCAGGGTAGGACGCAGCTCTACACTAACACTACAGTATTAGTGTACACTATATACACTATGTACACTATATACACAATATACACTATATGCACCATATACACTGCACTATATGCACCACACTATATACACTATGTACACTATATACACAATATACACTATATGCACCATATACACTGCACTATATGCACCACACTATATACACTATGTACACTATATACACTATGTACACTATATACACAATATACACCACACTATATACACTATGTACACTATATACACTATACACACTATATATAAGTGCATACAGCAGTCTGGTGTAAGAGTCAAACCTTTTTGTTTTTCCAGAACTCATTTGACAAGAATGAAGAATCCTCAGGTATGAATCCTGCCCTGTTAAAAATGCAATATGAAAATAATGTGAAAATACTTGTGTACAGTGGTGGAATGTGACAAAGTAGAAGTAGTAGTGTACTGTACGTAAGTGCAGTGCAGATACCCAAAATGTGTAATTTCTGCACAAATCTGTATCAAAATCCATACATTTAAAACCTTATACAACCTCAGAATCACTGTGAAATACTTTTAATCGTAACTCTTTAAGTACATTTTTAAACATTTACTTCAATACGTTTTTTGTTTTTTTTTATTTAACGATATTGAGTACTGCTTCCACCACTGGAGATATGTGATTATCATCATCTGTGACAACACTGCTCATTTATCAAACATTATGTTGCAAATTGTAATTTATTTGAATAATAACAGAAAAACAATTGACAAGTTGATGTGAGGGTAAGTTATGGAGCTAAGTTTAGTCCTGATGTGGACTTGGTTGGCCTGCTTTAGTCCTGGTCTAGTCCAGGTCTTATCACATATTAATAATTTGGTGTAAACAAAAACAATATGCAGTGCTTAAAATATCTGACTCAAAGATATTTGTTTGCTCCATAGGCTCCACTATGGAGGAGGATGACCTGAGTATCTCCACTCTGCTGGAAAAGGCCAATAAGAATCTGGGTGAGTCTATTATAAAACTAGAGTCTGTCGGACTTATATATAAATATGCTTTATATATAGTGTCTGTGCACTTCTGGTTTTAACTGTATGCACGCACACAAATACACACATGCACATATACACAATCTATTGTAAAATCAGGAAGTGAAGGGAACTTATACCTGAGGAAGGTCAGAGGGAACTAAACCTTGTGTTAATAAAACTGAACCAAAAGTTCAATTCATTTTTCAATTCATTTTATTTTTGTAACGCCCAAAATCACAACAACAGTTGTCTCGAAGGGCGTTCATGTTTTGGTTGATGGGGGAAACCAGAGTACCTGGAGGAAACCCATCCAGACACGGGGAGAAACATGAAAAACTCCACACAGAAAGGCCTGGGCGACCCGGGGATCGAACCAAACCTTCTGCTGTGAGACATGAGCCACTCAGCCACCGTCCTGCCTACATACAAAAACAAACAGGAAAATCAAACAACAGGAAAAATCAGACAAAACGAGAAAAATCGGCCAGGCGAGGAGGAGGAAGACCAGGCGAGGAGGAGGGAGGAGGCGGGTGGAGGAGGGCCAGGCGGGGAGGAGGAGAGGGTCCAGCTGTAATCGGGGCATCTGAAAGAGTTACACTCCACAGGGGGAGTGGGACAGGGGACAACATGTGAATACCATTGCTGATGAGAAAATAGGACAAAGCAGAGGATAGTGCTCAGGTTGCCATACTTCCCCCAGCTAGTTACTCCTACTGCAGCCTGTCTTATCCCGGGTTTTAATGTCACTCCCTAACTCCCTCCCTAAGTAACCTGGAAAAGTGAGACAGTGTGCTGGGGGTCTTATTACACTTTCAGTCAAAATCTGGAAATGACACTTGAGTCTTATTGTGTTTTTATAGGGAAGGACTTGGCTGACCCCCTGGTGGTGGAGGGAGACATTGCAGTGCCGTACGGGCTGCAGAATGCTGACCCGTGTACAGCGCGGGGCTGCCTATGGCCCAAAGCTACTGATGGCAATGTCTACGTACCCTACCGCATCTCCAACCAGTACTGTGAGCAAACATATATATTATTCACAGTATTGGTCAGTTGGTTAGTCTGTGCTCATTAAGGTATTAATTCATATTTATAAAGCACTTCTTAATATATATGAAGATGTCCAAGAATGAAATAGTACTTAAAAGCATTAATGCAAAATGGGGAACACTTTAAAAAATAAAATAAAACATGAGTGATTCATGAACAATAATTCATTCATAATGGACAGTTTATTAAAAAGGGTTCAGGTTTAGTAAGTATCTCATTAACACCCTGACTCCTAAGCCCCACCGCTTAATTAAGTACATAGTCCGACTCCTTCTTGAACTATTGGTTCATTATGAATCAAGTATTTGTTCATGCTTTATTAAGGTTAGTTAAGTGTAGCAATTATAAACTGGTACCAAAAAAGCTCCATGGCTAAATAGTTGTTAAATACATTTAGAATGAAGCTTTCTAACCACTAACAATGATCTAATTATCTAGTGTTGCAGTCAAATAATAAGCATATTTAGTTAGCTAGTGTGTTCCCCATGAGTAAATCCAGAGTTAGGCAGATTTGTTAAGTTGTGATGGCTTGTGTGTTGTGCAGCTCAGAGAGAGACGAACACCATCATAGATGGCCTGCGCTCCTTCGCTCAGTCCACCTGTGTGCGCTTCACTCCTCTCGACAGGCAGAGGGACTTTGTGGACATCCAGTCTCAAGGAGGGTAGGGCTCACCTCACTACACATGACATTCAGTCATTTCTTATGGTTAGAAATCACTTTTTTAATGGAGAGGTCTACAGCCAATTCTCCAGTGGAGTTCTATACATTTTTAAATTCATTTTATTATTATTATGTGTATGTGCCAGTGATTAAAGGTCTGTATTGTTGTTGTTTGTCCTCCTATGGTCAGTCGTCCAGATGTGGTTGACATAAAATGTTGGCAATTGGACAAGTTTTTTTTCAGGTTGAGACCTTTTGAGAACCATTTTTAGTCTGACGACTAGTCAGCAGACTCTTAGATGCCAGAAGTTTTCGACAAGCTCTAGGGAGGAGTCCACTATTGTCTGCTACAGTTATCTCACAGTAGTGGTCTCAGGACTGGAATAAAACATTCCTTGCTTGAAAATATGTCTTAACTTAAAAGAAAATAAAAAAATACTTAACCTTAATACAAATGCTGCGGTTTCGCCCCTTTGCCCCTGTCTCTGTGTGATTTTAGAGGTTTTAATGAGTTCTTTGCATGTTTTGCCCCTTTGCCCCTGTCTCTGTGTGATTTTAGAGGTTTTAATGAGTTCCTTGCATGTTTTGCCCCTTTGCCCCTGTCTCTGTCTGGCAGGTGCTTCTCGTTTGTGGGGCGGCGCGGGGGGGCACAGGTGGTCTCTTTGGCGCGGCAGGGCTGTGTTTTCCAGTCCACCATCCAACATGAGCTGCTCCACGCTCTGGGCTTCGACCACGAGCAGAGCCGCTCCGACAGGGACACACATATCAGGATCCTGCTGGAGAATGTCATCCGCGGTGAGGACAAACGCAATACACTTGTTAAAATATTTTATCAGATACTAATTAATACTAAAACTAGTATTGAAACTAGATACTCATTTGAGCAGGTGTCAATACTAAAAAAGTCTCATTCACAGGACAGAAATGAACCTTTCTTGAATATGTTTATAATGATGTTGAGCTGTTTGTTTCAAAAGCATAAGACGCATGTACTAGTATACACACACAAACGCCCATGGACCACTATGGAACCTACTGGACCCCTGAGGGATTACACAAATATAAGGCCACATGGGAATAGAACACAAAGTACAACATTTAATGTGGAACAGCGCAGTATATTGTCTAAAGAAAGAGTTTTTTGTTTTTTTTTAAATTATCATTGTGGTATTGGAATTGGTATTGAGTATCGCGTATAGTCTGTAGTATTGTCACTATACTAAAATTGAATTTGATATTGTTTCATCATTGTGTTATTGAAATCAGTACCAAGTACTGAGCCTATTCCTTAATATCTAAATCAAGTTTTTTAGTATCATGAAAACATGCCTTGTTCATGCCTTGCTGTGATGGCGTGTTGCGTGGTGCTGTCTTCTCAGGTATGGAATTTAACTTCAGAAAGATCCAGACCAGAAACCTGGGCACTCCTTACGACTACAACTCAGTCATGCACTATGGAAGGTACAGTCACCTTTACCAATGACACCGTCTGATCCCGGCTCAAAATCTGAACAATGTACTGGACGTGTGCCACAGGTTTGCCTTCTCCAGTAACCGCCAGCCCACCATGGTGCCCATCCCCAACGCCAACGTCGCCATAGGGAGGGCCACCCAGATGAGCCCCAATGACATCCTACGGATCAACCGCCTCTACAACTGTAGTATGTCAACCAAAATTGAACATACACCACATTATTGGCATTAAAGGCTCCGTGTGATTTTATATCTGATCTCTGGTCTAATGTTGTTTCCTCATCACAAACAGACCTGGAGTTTTGTTTTTTCATTCACCCATGATTAACACACAAACCCTACATATTTAGGCTGAGTTCTTTTCCCCTTGTAATGTCATGTGGTAATACAGGAAGTGCTCCACTGTGTTTTTAAACTCCATACACCTTCGCTAGAATCATTTGAAAAATTTGGAGTCTCCGATCTGCCAATCTCTACTGAACTAAAGGTAAAAGGAGCTGTTAAATTAAAAAAATACTGCTTCATGACATCACAAGGTGGAAAAGAGCATTTTAAGCTTTGGAGATATAGACAGCCTAATAATAAAGGGTTGCTCAAACATGTGTGAATGAAATAAAACACAATTCCAGGGATGTTTTTGCTGAAGAAACAATATCCTGACATGGCTCACAGCACACATAAATCCATTTTGTGTAATCTAGGACCTTTAAAGGTGCACGATGTAACTTTTCTGGTAGGCTGGAGATGGTATTGTATGTATTGAACATTTATTCCTTCACAGCTTTTTAATTGCTCAAAAAATCCTTGACAAACATGTGTTCTGTGAGTGGGCTGGCTCTCTACAGATCTGAACTCTAAATTGACCTGGTGTTGTCATTGCTTGTCTCTATGGATAATGATAGGTTTAATAAAATACTGTGGAATGTCCCAACATTTGTGTGGAGACGGTTCATCCTCCACCAGAAAAGCTGCACCTTTTTAATTTAGAAACATTAGAAGTCATAAATATTATTATTATACATTACCCCTTTTGAATGTGTGATTTATTTCAGATTCCACTTCTTTTGAGAATGATGTCTTACCCATTGAAAGAAACATGTTCTTGTAGATTTAAATGCAAGTTGTTTGTGTTATAGTGCATATAATCTTCTAAACCTAAACAAAACCGTACACAGACATATAGAGGTGGAAAGTACATTTACTCAGTTACACTTACTCAGTTACATTTACTTGAGGAACTTTTTAAAGAAATTGTACTTTATTATTAATTGAGTAATTTTCTGTCTGCATACTTACATTTCTATTGAAGTAACAGTTCTCTTACTTCAGTAAAAGTTTTGGTGGCTTTTCCCCATGTGAGTGAGTGAGTAAGTCACCTCTCATTTTGTGTCTGCTTGAAAATACCAGATTTTGTACATTATTTAATATTTTGTCCGTCCAAAGTGGGTTTATTTCGTGCTTTAAATGGTAACGTTTGTTTATCATCTGATTTCATGTTTTTGTACAGGAAGAGAATTGGAGCAAACATTGAAGAAATGAACTGAAGCACACCCTGTGCATTGGATCCAACACTCTCTATTTGATTGTTTGAAATATGTCTGTATCTAATTGTACTTTATTGTGCATGTATTTCATGCAACAAATGTAAACAAAATTTTTTTTTAAATCCGGTGTCTTTATCACTAATGATAGAACGCCTCCCTCATTCAGACCTGTTATCAACGCTCTTTTGAGAAAACTGTATAGGAAGATTAAACAAGCATTAAATGTACTGAATACATGTGTTTGGTAATCTGCTCGAAATAAATAAATAAATAAAAAATCTAAATGAAATTAAAATAATGTTCAACCGTTAGATATATCCCAGGGCAATGGGAAGGCCATATCTGGAGCAGGTTTATCCACATTCAAAATATATGAAAAACTTATATGCTAAAATTAAAGGTGCACTGTAACTTTTCTGATAGAGAGACTGCTACCTCCTTATCTCCATGGTGATATTATTTCTTTGGCTTGAATGTTAGGGCAAAGTTTCCATATTGCATTTATTAAATTACAGGAGTTTATAACATCTCCATGGAGACCAGCAAGCTGTGGACGCTCTAAAGGAAAAGTTACATAGTGCACCTTTAATAGAGTGTACAAATTCCTTGGCCCGTCCATTTCCTATCAGTATGGAGAGTGGAAACAATTACACTTGCACTCTACTGCAATTCTCTGCTAGTGTCCAGCATAAATACTCACAAAATAATATTAACACCCAACTGTGTAAGATTTCAACCAAAACATCTACAAAAATCTAAGCTTTAATTTATTGTTGAAGACAAACTTTCAAAACACGCATGCTTACTGTCAGCTCACTCGTCTCTCCACAAACCTTACCTGTAACTTGGCTTGGTGGAAGGCACACCAGCTGCTTAACAGCACAAATCAGCTCACTTGTTGTATTTTACGCTAAATCAGTTCTTTATGTTCAGATTATGTTAAAACAAAGCTCAGATCAAAGTCTAACAAGCCTCAGACAGAGCAGTGCTTACAGTTAGCATCACACCCCACGGGAGTGTTGATGACATGAGCTGCAAACTATACAAGGAGAATTTACCACCTAAAAGGAAACACACACACAAAGAAGTTCAAATGCCATATTTAAATGTTTTATTTGTGTGTATCACGACTCATTTCTTACATTTCTTTTGAAAATCCACAGGCATGTGTGATACAGACCTTTACTACACATTTAATAAACATATTGGAGTTATTCTTATTCAAGGAGTTATAAGGATAATATGGACACATCTGTATCATTTATCTGTATGGAACACACACGTACCAGGCCGGATTAACCAAAGTACCAGAGTAACTCCAGCACAAGTTTAAATACACAAAACATTCTCTAAAAACACGAGAATTCAAACAGTTTATCAAATATCTCAAAGGCACACTATAATATGCTAAACATAGTCACACACTAATGTTAATTGCACTTTTAATAACTATTCTTTTGCCTAACACTGGAGTGAAAGTAACACTACAGCATGAGTGACACTGTTGTGGAAAAATTACAATTCTCGATGAAAAGTGGTCCATTTGTGAGGCCCGGTGAGCTTTGAGTTCCTTGCATGTTTTGCCCCTTTGCCCCTGTCTGGTTGTAGAGGTTTTAAGTATAAGAAACAAATATTTTGTTTGTACTAATTGACATTTACACATTCAAATGCTTTGGACCAATTGTACATTCATGGAGTTGGTTTATGAAGTCATCTGGACAAAGACGTCAGAGGATCCACAGCAATAATGAAATTTAAGAAATAGATTAAACCAATTTATTAAGTCTGAACAGCAGAAAAGGCCAGATATTTGTTTGTAGGACGAGTGTGATGGGTATGAAATGCTTTGAAATGTTTTACAGTAAGTGTAACGCAGTCTATAAAACCTATTCTATTAATATAATGATTATCTACATTTTACACTCTCCATACTGCCTGTAAACTCCGTTACTATAGCAACCCGAAACTCGCGACACCTCGCGGTAGCCCCACGCGGAAACCCCACGTGGAAGCCCCACGCGGAAACCCCACGTGGAAGCCCCACGCGGAAACCCCACGTGGAAACCCCACGCGGAAGCGTGGCCTCGTGGCCTCGTGTGGAGGGGATAAACGGGGCGCACCGGTGAGGAGATGGGTGGAAGGCGCGGAGAACGGCTGCAGGTAGATCCATAACTCCTAAACATTTCGGGTCATGTTTTATTTGCCTATATGTCTGAGTTTGTGCCCGTAAACTCGCAGATGCCTCCACTGTGACTACATCGTGTTACGTGTCATGTGTTTATCAGTGACGTGCGGTCAGGTTGATGGCTGGTGAGGCACTGACTCTTTCACAGTCAGATTTACAAATGTGAAAGACCAAAAAGAGCACATTAAAACCCTTTAACATTCTGACGACCCGCCCTCGGGCCGTCGCCTTTACGTTACAACTTTACAGCAATGTACATATATTTTTGCGTCACACAAACAATCTACACATCATATGAAAACTACACATCATATGAAAACTACACATCATATGAAAACTACACATCATATGAAATCTACACATCATATGAAATCTACACATCATATGAAAACTACGGCTCTCATCATTCTCAATATACAAACATTTTCACGTGCAACCACCACAATGCTGAGGAAAGCCGTTTTTACAGAAAAGTCAGAAATGTGGATTTGGACATCGCGCTCTGGTTCTGTCAAACATCAACATATTCCCACAAAAGAAGTAGGAATGGGACGATATACGATAATGTCGTTAATCGCGATAAAAAGGTCCGCAATTAATCGTTCGTGGCATATTTTTATAATCACAATCATCGCGATCGATTATAATCGCCTTTATGGCACCACACTGCCTCATGTTTCCAGTTCCAATGCAACGTTTAGATGTTAGTTCTGGTGTTTGCCCATGAGGGGGCGCTCTGACATAGAAATGACACTTGTAGCTTCTGTGCTTATCTCTGTCTGAACTATATTCTGTCAGATATCAACAATAAACAAAGTCTGATCCGTAATTCTCCACAGGAACGTGCCAGTGCACACCTCACCCGTGCGCACAGATGAGACGCTAATGTGGCACATCTTAGATTTTTACCTACAATAATGCAAACTGCAGAATAAAACAAGACCTTTTAAACAATAGACAAATTAAGTCTAATTCATACAGCTGAACACAAATGTGCCAGAGCGCATGGTCCGAATGTGCACTATGTGCACAGAAGCAAAGCTAATGATTACACATGGTATATTTTACCTACAATTAAGTCAATAGCAGAATAAACCACCGATCAAGAAGAGCATCCAATCCATCAAAAAATAAGGTCCTTTACTCCTGAGTCCACTGTGGGATCTTTAATCTTTGCCATGAACCGCTCCAGGTCTGAGATGCGCCATTATGCACAGATTTCTGCATCCACTCGTTTCCCAATTCACCAAAGTGCCTTAATTAAAAAAATTAAGTGTTCGTCGACGGGCACTTGCGTCACTTCCGGCGCAACAAGGACCGGTCCATTTCGACAGCATGGCATTGAGGAGTACACATTTTCTTCCGGGTACGTCTGTTTATGGAAAACCATGGCATGTGATACGTCATCCTGTCCCGCTGCTCATTGGCTGTAAGGGGAAAACGTCACTAAATGTGTGTGATGTAATTGGTTGATTCTACAAGGGGAAGAGTGGGGTGTAAACTTTCAGTCATCTGTAGCACTGATTCACTGTCTGCGGCCTCAGTAACCCACAACCCCCACCTTATTGGCCAACACTGGTGTCAATCACAAGCTGACGCGTGTGTTTAGCACTGGGGAACAAAGTTGGCGCTTTCAGAAGTTTATTATGCCTGAAATCGACAAAAGAAAGGCAAAGAAGTGACGGAGCAGATTTCATATTTGGAGAACTTTCCTGCAGCAGATTGGACATGGAGGATCTTATTTTGTGGACATAATTTCTTGACTGGAATATATTCTCTGGACCTTTACGGAACAAATGAGACCAACTTTGTGTGAATATGTTGATGTTTGACAGAACCAAATTCACACTTTGTGACTTTTCTGTATAAACGTCTTTCCTGTCGGCGCTGTGGTGATTGCAGGTGAAAATGGTTTGCATATCCAGAAAGACGAGGGCCGCAGCTTTCATTTGATGTGTAGATTGTTTGTGTGGGTGACAC